>NC_056732.1:997780795-998063295 GCF_019279795.1 Protopterus annectens | reverse complement strand
TTGTACTGCTTGATGTCACCATTTTTTTCTTTTTCAACCATTTGGACACTCAGTGTTTTTCATTGGATTTATTATAATCTGCACTTTGTATCTTTTTCAGGCTGACAAATTCAGTTTCTGTCTGAACCATTTCATTACCATATTGTTATGGAACTAGATCAAAGATAATACTCTGCACTCAGAAAAAGTGATCTCTTCTGTCATTTATATATTATTATTGAAGCATGAATATTTTGCTTGGTCTGGCAGAGATTCACATATTTCAGATTCTGCTGCTTTAAGGATCAACACTTAAGGATCTTGTCCTGAAAATGTTATAAGGCTATCTTGAAACACTAGAAAATATTGACATTACCATTATATTTAGTATGCAAATTCAGGCCAGAATTATATGTTCATAGGTTCATAGGAAATTACTAGGCTAGTGGCTTAATGGTCCTTACAAGCCTAGCCAATATAACCCAATTTTACCCAATATATGGCCCCTAGAGGCAAGAGGATAGCGTGGATTTTTGACTGTGCACTGAATATATTACAGATTGCCTCTGTCCATAAACTACACATCTGCAGAACAGTCACTTAAAAACTTTCTAGCTTACAGTCCTGAGAGTAAAAAAAGCCTAGAAAAGCTATCAAAACCATAATTATATGTTATTGTTGTGACTTTAGACCTAAAATGAGCGATGCCATCCACATACATTATACACAGTGCATGACTTTTATACACTGTGAAAAATATGCCTAAAAAGGAGACGTAGTCAACACAAGTACTAACTACAACAAAAGATGAGCTGGTATCTGGCTTTTTTAGTGTTTCTATTTAGATGGATACCCATACATGAGCTACAATTTATGGAGCAGCTGTTAAAAAGGTCACAGTATGTCAATAGTTATGGGTTACTCTAGACTTCGTGATGCACATATATTTAATAGACATTGAGTACATTCAATAATATTTCAACTTGGATAAATATAACTGTTGGGAAATCACAACATGTATGACAAAATTTTCTCATGTTCACGGTAAAACAAAAATTGCTATAGGTGACATAGATGATTAAGAGTCTAAGAAGCTGACCTGCTATCAAACAAAATTTCACATCTGGGATACCTGGCAGTCTGCTTCTCAAATTCCTCCACACGCATGAGACAAAACAACTGATAAAATTAATTGCTTTATTATACAAGCATGGTTCTGAGGTACCTAAGCTCATCTGTGGGGATCTACTGCAGGAGGGGGAAGGATCTGTATCCTAGCTGGTATGTGACATCACTTTTTAGGGCCACAATAATAGTAGCTTGTATAGAACTGCTTGAGTAAGTGGTGCTGCAGCTAGAAAGGAATGTTACTTTGTTTTGTATTATTTGTCTTTTGCCTCAGCTATGGAATGTTAACAAGACATCAAATGTGCATGCTAATCACTTGCTTTGCTGCATGTTCAGTTACAGGTAGTCTGTCCTTGTGTGCCTGTGAACTACCGCTGCTTGAGTAGGATTTTTTTATATTTTACAGCTTTTCAAACTGCAGAGACAGAAAGTTAAACACATTCATTTGCATCACTACTCTACAGGTCCAACTACACATTAGAATAAGCAGATAGTCACATATTTGGGGGTGCCTTTTGTGAATTGTGTAGGGCTATAGCATGTGATGTTTATTACATATCATCCCTTCTTATTTTGCACCATGCCTATATGGCTGTGAATACTACTCAGTATGTATTAAGGCATACAAATGAATTGTTTATTATGTTTATATATTTTGACATGAAAAATATTTTTTTAGTTAAAATCCAAGATGCAGACGCTCTTTTGGCTTTGATGGTAACAGCTCATTGTAAGGCTTCAGACACAGCTTGTACTTTTCTCAATTACTAAGTTTGGTTTGTGTTCTATTATGCTTTTCATGTTCTTGGCACATCATAAGGCTGTCTTTAGATAATAATATCAGTAACATTCTCTAAACATGTTATGCAAAACCTTAAAAAGATTTTGGAGATAGATGTGTATACATGTAAATAGCAAAAATTGTCAGTCAACAATTCGGAGACCATGTCCGATAAATGGTCAATAATAAAGGGTTTAAACATTCACAAACATAGCAATCTGTTTTCATAGTTTATGCCCTATACCAGATTTGTAGGAAAGTAAAATTCTTGCAACAAATAGTTTTTCTGAATCGGTACAAGTTCAATACCAATAAGGTATTTAATACACGCATACCAATGTTACCCATATGAACATGTAAAACGTCCTAATAATATGAATAATCAGGTCTCATTTAATTGGCTTGCAGTTAATCTACCCCAAAACAATATGTAAAACCCTGAGAGATCACAACTCAAAACAATGACACTTCCTTAATTTCAAGACATACATATACATTTTTATCCTCAAAGCTGATTCAATAAAGACACTATGAATATGACATTGCAACCATTTATTGTTGGTTAAAAATCAACAACACTACTGATGCTGCAACAAAATAACATATCTACTACATCATAACTGAGTTGGTGGTGCTGTGGTAGTGTTGTCACCTCACAGTAAGACATTGTCCTGTTCGATTGTGAGGAGACATGCGTGAATGGGAGTACCTTCGTTGAAGGTTGTGCATCAGGGCTGGCAACTCGATACGTAAAAATCTACTGCCAATCATTAGTGGACTGGAGTTCCGCTGTGGCGACCCCTAACCGGGAAAAGCCGAAAGATACAACAACTACATCATAACACAGTCAGTATCCTTTATCCTTTTACCGGTTGGCATAGCCAAGCCCATTCCACCTAATCCAATAACTGAAAACCACCTTGGACCTGATTATGAAGACCTTTAGGGCTTGCCTCCCAGCTCAAGTCCAACTTGCCTTGACCAAGGCTTAATACTAAAACCAGCCTGCCCAGAATGAAAAGAAAACTGAAATACAACCGGGAGAAAACAAGGGGGGGAAAGCTACAAGGCAACTTCCAAACCAGCATGGATACCATGCCATTCTCCCCCAAAGGCCTCTGATCCAGGGTTAACCGACACTTATCATTCCAAGGAATGTAAAGACCCCCTTGAAAGAATTTTGCACTGCAAAAGTAATATCTAAATTAAATAAATTTGAGGTTATTCAAGTGCCTTCAATCATGGCTATAAAAGTCTGTGTCTAGTTTATCAAAATCCTCATGTTCAATCACTTGGAACCCAATTTGGCAGGCTGCCTGAACCTCTCTATGGTTAATAAGCTGTCTGGAGATGTTGATATCTCCATTCCTTCTAGCTGATTTACATTGTAGTCTTAGCACAACTGAAGACTAGAACAACACTAATTCAGGATACAACAAACAGAACTTGTGAAGATCGGGCAGAATTCTGACTAAAACAATTGTTTTATGTGCTATAGTTAAGTCATTTCCTCCAAGGTGAATAGACCAGTACCTTGGTTTACCTTTTGTGTGTTGACAACCTCCCAACAGTGGAACAAAGACATTCTTAAAGGCATTCCTGCAAAACCAAAATGCTGGACTAGCCAGTTACTATGATCTAAAGACCTGATATGTTCAACTCATTGAGAGACAAAACTTGAAGGGTTGCTCTCCTGATGAGGGAATATCCCAGGACCCAGATAAATTCCTTCCCTGTAACACAAAATCATGGTATTATTTCCTAATATATGATAAAAAGGTATCAGAAGCCCACCTTCCTGTTCTTTTTAGTACCTTGGTGGAATTAACTTCCATAGCTAGATCCGATGTACACCCTGTCCTAAATGAATGAGAAGAGTACCCATGAGGACCTTTGACTTGACCTGAAAGAGCTTTTTGTAGCGTCTGCTAGCTTGAATGGTTTACCAGCCACTGAAGTAATTACAGGGCCTATTCCTTTTTCCATAGTGGTTATATTGTGCAACAAAGTAACCAAGTGGACTGGGGAAATAACCAGAATTATAGCCCTTTCCAGATGAGCTTGCTGTCCTTTTGAAACCTGGCCAATTTTGGGTTCTCTCACCCATACCAAGAAAAAAATCACTGCGAATCACCACATCCTCCCAGCATAAGGAGTTTAACAACTCATTAGCATGGAAAGTCCCAGCATAAAGGCATAGGAATAAACTTGCCTAAATGGTAACAGTATAAAGATCAACAGATAAATGAAACAGGCCCTTAACAATAATGGCAAGGAGATGGCACCCTGTCAGTTTCCTGAGATCCTTTCAGGTCCCCTTGGCATTTTCCCAACTTTTAAGAATTTTGCTTGTCACCCAATAGCTGAGCTAATCCTTTTGTCCCAGAAAATGTGTTAACCAGCCTAGGCTGCCAAATGTATGTAAAGTGCATGAGGAGAATTACACTTACAGCATCTATATACCAAAATGGGATACTGCACTGATGATGAATAAGCCTTTCTTGTACTTTGAACCCAAGAATTTGCCACTCGTGCTCCAGCTAGCCTTCTCCAATTAACCAGACTTCTGGAGGAATGGAGGTTCCTAGCAGCTCCACATCCTTGGTCAACTGACAAAACCCAGTAAACTGGAAATGGGAATGGGTATCAGTTATTGCATTGGCACAACTAGGTACATGAATGCTAGAAAAAGTTAAATTCATTAGTAAACTAAATAAATCTAGTAGCCTAATGATGGAGTGTACCCATTTGGACTTAGAAGGGTATTTGTTCAGGGCATGGACTACAGTGAAATTATCCAAACAAAAAGAAATCCTACCATTTTGCAGCCAGTCCTTTCACACCAAAGTATCAACCCTTATAGGAAAAATTTCAAGAAACATAATGTCCCTCCGCCATTCATTAGTCCAGGACATAGGCCATTTAGCAGCAAACTACCTTGAAAATGACCACCCATACCAATACCTCCTGCCGCATCTGTGAAAAGGTCCATTTCACTGGAAGTGACCCAAGGCAACTGCCAAAGAGACACTCCATTAAGCTAGTTGAAAAATGTGGACCAGAGGCAAAAGTCATTCTTGATTCTGTATCTTAGAGATACCCTATAGTGCTCGGGCTTATTTCCTTTTAGTTAGAGATGGACTGCATAAAAGCCCTGTCCAGAGCAATGGCCATATAGGCAAAATTCAGTAATCCATGGAGCTGCAGTATGTCTCCTATGTGAGCCTTATGAGCCCCAAGAAACATCAGAATTCTGAGTCTGAATTGATCCAATTTGTTTGCCAAGAGCTTGAAGGACCTCACTGGAAAACCAACTGCTAAACCTAGGAATCTCAGCTCCTGACTCAGTCTTTCTGACTTAACCTTAGCCAAGGGTACCCCCAGGGTAGTACAAATATCCTCCATGAATACTGGCATCCCTTAAGTGGCCCCCTGTTTGCCCCCCCCCACTTTCAGAAAATCATCTAAATAAAGAACTGCTGGTTACTGGGGTGCTCTTTGCTGCCTGCACCAATGTAAAGCCACGCTGAAAACTTCAAAGGTAGGATAGCACAAGTAATTGAACACCCCATGGGCATTTCTATATCAACAAAAAGAGCCTTCCATTAAATTGAAATCCTAACAAGGGCCAGTCCTCATGCCTGATGGGAAGCAGAGGAAAAGCAAATGGGATGTCTAGTTTTCAGAGCCAGAGGTTAGAGTACCTGGCAATTACCTCATCTATATGCTCCAAGGAGGAATAATGCACTTTAGACTGATCTTTGTTAATGAAGTCATTGATTGACAAACCCTCAGGGTGAGAAAAGTGATGAATCAATCTATACTCCGCTTATTTCTCTTTGGTGACTAGGCCTTTTGGGGAAATTTTAAAAGCTGGCCATACCCTACCTGCTAACACTTCCTTCTCAATTAATCTGGGTTCTCACTTAATCTGGAGGCTATGTCCTCATGTCCATTGACAAATGAAAGAATCCTAACTGGTTTAGAATCTAAAAGAACTGAGGTTCCAATGTTGAACCAATTTCTAAAACCTTTGATAACAAATGCAGCAGCAAGTTAATGTGACAGCAATTAAATCAATTTATCTAGTTTGACTGGGGAGTGGGAATGATTGCAACCAAGCCTGACTCGTTGTTGCATTGTCTGTATCCAAGAAAATGCTGTTTACCCCTGTCCAGATTATTCTGAGGTAAACCTGTGTTATTCTCATGATAAATTGACACATTGCTGTATGTGCAGTGGACTGACTTAGCCCAGCATCTGACTGATGGATGACTTTTACTACATGTAGAGCATAAATATGCCAATTTACAAGTAGGCCAAAAGCAACTCACATTGTTGAACTCCTAACAAAACTTTATTTCACCCTGCCATCTAAGGCATGCTTTATTCTCATGGGTAGTAGGCTTATACAACATGATGCTCAACCAATGTGCCTTTGTTCCCACCTGAATGATTTGTCTGAAGCCTTTAATTTCTTAAACCTCTGATCATAGGATAACCAAGCTGATCATCCTTTGATGTGGTGAGCCTCCCTAATGGCCAAAAATAGGTAAGTGCAGTGCCTAACTGAGATTCTTTTCAATGATAATACCCACAAATACCACAAAGCCTAATGCTCGTGTGTCTTAGTTCCTAATCACCATCTTGCCTGAGGCTTTTTTCCTGATGACTGATAGTGCTTCCATAAGGTCTTGCCCCAGAATTCTCAGAATCACTTATATGATGAATACCATTGGTGACAACTAAATCAAATATGTTGACAAAGTCCCCTCTATTGATTTTCTACTTGATGTTTGCCGGGATATGAACAGTAATGTGGGAACCCAGGGAAGTGCTACTTAATGAGTTTAAAATATCCATGGGGGCAAAAACAGAGTTGTGCTAAGTTCTGGATCAGCAGAGTTGATCTCCTTTGTGGGAACAGGAAGGTATGCCACAGTCTGTTGAGTTAATAAAAGGGATGGAGAGGCTGGCCCTGAGGAAATCCTTCCTTGGTCACTAGAAGACAATGGAGGCACGGTGCCAAAATTATTCTAGAGGTATGTCAAATAGTCTGTCCCTTCCCTCATCAGGCAGGGAATTAATAAACTTTTCAAAGTATTTGTCTGCCCTCTGTCTATTACCACCAGTTCTGCTACCCCCCTCATGATATTACCTAAAGATTCAGCTGGGCTATCTGCTAATAAGATTGGATTCTCCCCTGTAGCTGGGTTGTCTCTTTTTGCCCTTTTCCTTGTCTTCTTTGAAGGGTTGAACCCATGTGTTGGCTCCTCATCTAACTCTGACAACACTCTTTTCCTGTTAACTGATCCATGGTCTTGCATCTGAGCCACCTCTAGATTTGCTTCTTAAGTTGTCTGGTGTCATCTGTCTTTAAGTACCTGTAATGAAGAAGGACCTAAAACAAAATGAAGTCAAAACAAGAGCCATCAAAAACCTTACACACCAGGTATGAACTCATTAATGGAATTGTCCATGACTCCCAACCACTACACTAACAGAAAAAAAAATGTCATTTATGACACTCTTGCTTTGGATCAACTAAAAACATACAAAATATATACTCAATTGCTTGCTGTAGAATCTCAAAACATGCAATCTGTCTATTCATGTATCAAAATCTATTTAGAATATTTGAAACTGCATGTGTTGCAAATTCATTATAAGTGCAAAAATGTTGCACTATATGATAACTCTGTACCCAGTCAACAAATACCATTATCCTTTATGTATTTGTATAATTAGTTTTTACAACTATTGTACTCTTTTTTATGTATTACTGTGGAGCTTGTCTCCCTGGGCCTCTATTGAAAAAGGACAGATCTGTCCAGTTTGACTTTCCTGGTAAATAAATGTGAAATAAATAAATAAACAAAAAGCCAGAATATGCTGTAACAGCTCTGATGTAGGTCCTTTAATATATAATTAGAATGAATTATAAATTATTTACTATTTGTTTTTTATATTGTTTTACTATTGTTAGTATTATTTTTATATATTTTTTATTTACATTGCTTGTCTTTCTGGGATTTATAATGCAAAAAAAGTTACTAATAGCATACTCGATGAAATATAATAATAAATATGAAGGTCAACAAAGTAACACAATTCCTTAGAAAATCCAGTGAAAATGATAAACAGGCTAGCAGATGGTGCCAAGGCTCCATGGAAGTTCTGGGTGTACTGCCGTTTCAGCATTCCAGCATGTGAAACTTAAACAATCCTTAGTTTCGAGGGAATTGACACGGTTATAAATAGAACGTGCTGGAGGGACAGATTCATCACCCAGAGACTCCCTATGCTGTGGAACAAAATCCCGGTACATGTGAGGCAGAGCACCTCTCTGGCCTTGTTCAAGAGGAATCTTGACCAATGGATGGGAGATCGCAGATATACCCCAGGGATTACTTCAGTGTCACTGCTTGACAGAGGCACAGCAAAATGATAGGCATAGTTTTTATTCAAACTAAAGGGGTGGCGAAAGCCACATAACTATGGGCTAGGCTTATAAATGCCCTTGGGCAGATAGCCTAGTATGAACCTATGAACCTATGAACCTATAAGTTCCTTCTCTGTTCTCATTAGATTGCCAGTAGAAACCACCTAACCTTAAAATTTGAGGGAAGGAATACCCACTGCAAAATGACAGCAAGCCAAACCACCAAACTTCTGCAAAAGGAAACAAGGATGACAGGAACACTTCAGACACTGTTAAAACAATTCTTGATCTGAGAGACAAGGGAATGTGAACCAAAATACCTTCCTGAAATACAAGAAGGCTACAGCTCCAGTCATTTTTTTGCTTTTATCTATAAAATTCATCTTTCCACTCCCAAAGTCACTGACTCCAGAAGGATCAAGAGGGACAGTCAGCCAGGGCAACCACACCTAAATTAGCACATATGAATAGGATGGGCCCAAACAGTCAATCACCAAAACTAGAAAACTGTGCCCACACTGCCCTGTGCAAGAGACTCCAAACATCACTGCACCAAAGAATCCACATCCCCAAATCAGAAAATACCAAAGCAATGTTTCCCAAACTGACAACAGCTGGCATTTCTCCTCAAGTCAGCATGTGCAGGAAGATGTGAAGTCCAAAACCAGTTGCACACCACAGTCATTCCTCCCCTCTCCAGCAAATCAGTCAAAACATACACTCCACAAAAACACACCAGTCATATGGCACTCCTACTGGCAATACACCACAGCCAGCCATAGCAAGGTGAAGCAACCCCTCCAGAACCTCTGTCAAAAATGTTGGTCCATCAAAAGCTCTTCCTCTCAGTAATCACACCAAGCCACCAACCAAAGACATCAACCACAGTCAGGGCACTCAAGCCAAACCTGACAAAGAGCCAAACCAATCACTACCTCTAGACATATACAATTTTATTAAAAAAAAAAGCTACTACTGAAGGGAATCTAACCAGCACTAGGACCTACCTACCCTGAACAGTTACAACAATAGTACTGAGGATCCCCATTCTACATAGTTACAGTGACAGCAGCCATACTGGTACATCCCATCCTGCATGTTACATCGAGAGAAGCAGTACTATGTTCCTGCTATTCTGCAGACTTAGTGACTGCAACAGTAGTGTGTACCTCCCATCTTGCATTACAGTGAAAGAAACAGTACAGTGCATCTCTCATCCTGCAGAGTTACAGTGACAGTGACATTGCCAATTACCTTTCACTCAGATGTGAAGTGATACAAACAGTACTGTGTACTTCCCATCCATACAATAACAGCAACAGCACTTACACTTGCCATCTTACAAAGAGTAATAGTAGCAGTATGCAGTACTTTCCATCCCGGAGTGTTACAATGCAGGCAGCAGTACACAGTACCTCCCATCCTGCAGAATTACAGTGACAGCACTACTAAGTACTTTCCATGCTGCAGAGTAAATGTGACAGCTGTAGTAGAGCATACATCCCATACTGAAGAGTTAGTGAGGAAAAACACCACTGAGCACCTCCCATCCTGCTGAGATAGTGACACAATACCTCCTATCCTGCAGGATTACAGTGCAGGTAGCAGTATGTGACTCTGCCATCCTGAGGGGGTTACAGTGATAGCAGCAATACTGTATGCCTGTAGAGTAGCAGTGACAGCAGGTAGTACTATGTGCCTACCATCCTGCACAGTAACAGTGACAGCAGGTAGTACTGTGTGCCTACCAGCCTGCAGAGTAACAGTAACAACAGGTAGTACTGTGTGCCCGCCATCCTGCAGAGTAACAGTGACAGCAGGTAGTACTATGTGCCTACCATCATGCAGAGTTCTAGTGACAGCAACAGTAGTGAATTCCCCCCATCCTGAAGAGTTACAGTAACAGCTGCAGTACTGAAAACCTCAAATCCTACAGAGTTACAGTGACAGCTGCAGTACTGAATTCCTCCAAACCAGCAGAATTGTAGTGACAACACCAGTACTGTGTACCTCCATCCTGCAGGCTTACAGTGACAGCAGCAGTACTGAATTCCTCCCATCCTACAGAGATACAGTGATAGCAACCATACTGTGTACCTCCCATCCTTTAGGGTTACCGTGACAGCAGTACTAATGAGTGCCTCCCATCCTTCAAAGTTAAAGTGACAGCAGCAGCAGTACTGTGTGCCTGTCATCCTTTAGTGTTACAGTGACAGCAGAACTACTGAATTGCTCTCATCTAGCACAGTTGCAGTGACAACAGCAGTACTGTGTACCTCCCATCCTTCAGCGTTACAGTGACAGCAGTAGTACTGTGTGCCTCCCTTGCTGCAGAGATAGAGTGAGAACAGCAGTACTGTGTACTTCCCATCCATCAGGTTTACAGTGACAGCTATAGTACTGAATTACTCTCATCCTGTAGAGTTACAATGATGGCAGGATTACTATGTGCCTCCCATGTTGTATCATTACAGTGACAGCAACACTACTGAATTCCTCCCATCCAGCAGAGTTGCAGTGAAAACAGCAGTACCGTGTACCTCCCAAACTAAAGAGTTGCAGTGACAGCAGCAGTACTGAATTCCTCCCATCCTAGAGAATTACAGTGACAGCAGCAGTACTGTGTGCCTCCCATCCTTCAGGGTTACATTGACAGCTTACTACAGAATTCATCCCATCCTGAAGAGTTACAGTGCTTGCAGCAGTACTGAATTCCTCCCATCCTGCAGAGTTGCAGTAACAGCAGCAGTACTGTGTACCTCCCACCCTTCAGAGTTGCATTGACAACTTAATACTGAATTCCTCCCATCCTGATGAGTTATAGTAACAGCAGCAGTATTGTGTGTCTCCCATCCTTCAGTATGACTGCAGTCACTGTACCTCAGAATTCTTCCTATCCTGTAGAATTACAATGGCAGCAGGATTACTATGTGCCTTCCATCCTGCAGAGTCCCGGTAACAGCAGCAGTACTGTGTGCTCCCATCCTTCAGGGTTACATTGACAGCTTACTACAGAATTCATCCCATCCTGAAGAGTTACCGTAACAGTAGCAGACCTGAATTCCTCCCACCCTGAAGAGTAACAGCAGCAGTACCATATGCCTCCCATCCTACGGAGTTACAGTGACAACAGTAGTACTAAATTCCTCACATCCTGCAGAGTTACAATGACAGCTGTAATACTGCATGCCTCCCATCCTGTAGAGTTACAGTGCCTCCAGCATTACTGAATTCTTCCCATCATACAGTTACAGTGACAACAGCAGTACTATATTCCTTCCATCCTGTAGAGTTACAGTGACAGTGCTGTATTCCTTCCATCATGTAGTTACAGTGACAGCAGCAGTACTGTATTCCTTCCATCCTGTAGAGTTACAGTGACAGCAGCAGTACTGTATTCCTTCCATCCTGTAGAGTTACAGTGACAGCAGCAGTACTGTATTCCTTCCATCCTGTAGAATTACAGTGACAGCAGCAGTACTGTATTCCTTCCATCCTACAGTTACAATGACAGCAGCAGTACTGTATTCCTTCCATCCTGTAGAGTTACAGTGACAGCAGCAGTACTGTATTCCTTCCATCCTACAGTTACAATGACAGCAGCAGTACTGTATTCCTTCCATCCTGTAGAATTACAGTGACAGCAGCAGTACTGTCTGACTCCCATCCTGTACCATTACTGTGATGGCAGCAGTACTGAATTCCTTTCATAGTTCAGGATTACAGCGACAGCAGTAGGACTGAATTCCTTCTGTACTGCAGAGTTACAGTGACAGCAGCAGTACTGTCTGACTCCCATCCTGTACCATTACTGTGATGGCAGCAGTACTGAATTCCTTCCATAGTTCAGGATTACAGCGACAGCAGTAGGACTGAATTCCTTCTGTACTGCAGAGTTACAGTGACAGCAGCAGTACTGTCTGGCTCCCATCCTATAGCATTACAGTGATGGTAGCAGTAATTCCAGAAATACTTCAGGATTACAGTGACAGCAGTAAGGCTGAATTCCTCCCATCCTGCAGAGATACAGTGACAGCAGCACTACTGAATTCCTCCCATCTTGCACAGTCACAGTGACAGCAGCAATATTGTGCTCTTCTTTTAAGCTCATTATTTGTTGCTTAGTATTATGCAAGGGTCTATCTGTGTTACAAGTACAGGAAATTTCCCCATATGTGGATAAAAATACATTAGTCACCAAATTTTCTTGCATCATTGCTTCAGCAGTATGTTAGTCTTGTAATTTATTAGATCACTTAATAGTAAGCATATCATGCTGTAAAAAAAAAACAAATTGCTAAATCTAGACTGACATTTCCTATCCAGTTCATCATTCTTAGCTGCACTCTTTATTTATTTATTTTTTGCTTCTCTTCCCCATTATCTGAATAGTTTTCTGTAACTGTTTTCTTTTATCCAGTTTTGTGTTACTTGAAACATCAATATTGCTATTGTCACTTCTATGTATTTTTACAGCAATATGTGTTTTCTTTTACATTTTCTTTTTATTTCGTTCTTTCTGTTATAAAATCAAATTTTCAGTCAAACTAGTTGACAAATTAACTAATTTCTTCATCATATAGTAGATTATTATTTTTTCATAAAAAAAACTCGAAGTATAGTGCTCTTAGCTTCCAGTTTATCCACAGCATTTGTTAGTGGTGCCCTTGAGTGTGTGGACTCCCACATAGATATGCTGTAAGTAGTGGGTCTACTTCCTAGTATGGAAAACATTTTTACATGAAAATGACATGCCATGATGATAACAGCGAAACAGCAGTTCATCAATTCCTCATATCACCGGCAGTTTATCGAGGGAAAGGAGGCAGTCGGCCAACATCTTGTAGTTGGTATATTTAGTTAGGGGTGGTGTGGAGGGTGCAACTCCCCCAGATTAGGGGGTGTGGTGTGCGAAGTGCTCCACTTATGTGGGTTCATAGTGTTTCGCTGTTTCTTGTTTTGAATGTTGGCCACCTACCTCCTTTCCTTCGGTAAACTGTCAGTGATGTGAGGAGTCAATGAACTGCGATTTTGCTGTAGTCACCTCGATCATTTCATTTTCGCATAAGTGGGTTTTTGTTACTATAAAGTAGAACAAGTAGTTTACCACAATCATCCAGTTAGCCATAACTCCAAAACTGTAAGTGAATGCTTTGTATTGCAGTTTGTTTGTTTGTTAGGGGTCGCCACAGCGGAACTCCGGTCCGCTAATGATTGGCAGTAGATTTTTACATGCTGGCTTGCTGGGCCTAACACCCATTCATGCATTTCACCACACAGAAGACGCTCTAACTGAGAATCGAACGGGCAACGTCTAACTGTAAGGCGACAATGCTACCGCAGCACCACCACCGCAGTAAATAAATGCTTTGTATTGCAGTAAAAAAAAAATAATAATCAAAGCTTTGCAGACTGGTTTTATCGACCTGCAATGAGAACTAGATCGTAGCAAGATAGAAAACAATACTTGTGGCAGTGGATTTATGATCATACAGCAAGTAATGGGCCAAGGCAAGACTGTAAAAATACAAGTAAGAAAACAAAGCAATACCTGTTAGTCTAATTTAAAAAAAAATAGAAAAACAATGGAGTGCCATATTCACACTGTGCTATTATTTTCATTCATAAAATATTTACTTCTGCACTGGATAGTCTTGCCTGTTGTTGTTTTAACCAGCTACTTACCAATGGTTCCTCACTACCCAATCATTATCAACAGAGGCCAAGCACTGACTGCCATGGTAGTCCACATGTTTTACCAATACATAGGCAAGGAAAAACTTCTACTGAAACTATCCCCCTGTGCGCATGCATTGATACTGCAACAGAGAGAACAAATCACTATTCTTACTCCCTTAATGCACAGCTGTGTACTTTAATGAACACACGACTCTGTTAGTAAGCACAGCAAAAAGAAAAAAAAATCGTAACCACCTAGAGAAGAAAGTAAGCATGTCACAGTCTGCTTCATCTTTCGTTCCCCACCCCAGTTCTATGTCTGATCCCAAATATTAGCTGTATAATCAGGCTTGTAACCATGGTCCACCTTTTTAATGAATTCTGATAATTTGATGGAAGCCCTTCTAATGGATTCATCAAGTGCATCAGTGTACTTCAACAACAAAAAATGAACATAGTGATATAAAGCATTGAACAACCAAGTAACAAAGTGGTACAGCGTACAATTTTCATTCACAACACTAAGTTCAGTAACTAGGAAACAAAAAGCATCCAACATCTTATAACCTGCCCCAAATAGACTTATGCAGAACTGAACACATCTTTGGAAACTTCAGAATTACACAGTCAGGTATAAATACTGTAACATAGTTAAATGGAAGTTAGTGCCATAAATACTATGTGCCTTGCATTGCAGCATGCATAATCTTCATGCAAACATTGAATGGTTCTGCTGAATGCTATCTGCAAAACCCACTGCTTCATGCTAAGGGAAGACTTTACTACAGTCATGTTGTCATTTTTTTAGGCACAGTTGCTCCTAACTTTCATTCTGCCAACTACCAAAAGTTAAAGCATAACCTTTAGGCTATTATTTCCTGAAACAAATTTGAGCTCAAACAGGATGTATGCAGCACATTGTGATTGTACTGATATGGATTTCTCTGCAGAGGAAGTCAGTAGGAAATGGATGCTGCCCACAGTCTTAATAAATGATCTAATACTAAGGAAGCACTAAGACCAAATAGAAAGGAAGCACAGATGGAGTCTGGGATGCTCATAGTCTGAAATATCAATGAAAACGTAAGATTGTCTCTTGGTCTCTTTGCTACAAATGACTGGTAATAATATATTGCAACAGGCAAGAAAACACTGGTGGCAAGACATACGCAAATCTCAGGTTTATTTAGTAGACCCCAAACAAAAATGTTCTCTCACTTGACTTTGCAATCTTAAAATAAAATAATCAGTACCTTCATAACAGTACCCAGTCCACACAACCCTTACAAATGCAGGCTTCAGTATGGAATTACCTTCTTGAATTTAGAACTCCATGCTTCACTCTTTAGTAGTCTTGTAATTGATGATTAAATTCATGAGATTTGTCTGTTTGCTCTGAGAATGTTTCCTTAGTCTGTGCATTTGTGTACATTCTGAGAACACACGTCACTTACATATTTTCCATAATCAGCATGCAACAATATCACAAGTGAACAAAACTTTTACAGAATATTTAAAGACTCAGACTCAACATTTCTGAACTGCACTCTCCCAGTTTTTACCTTTCTGCTTAAAACTTTTCATTTCACTTACAGAACCGCTGCTGTTTTTTACTTTCAGACTTTAAGATAAATGGCTCCTGTTGACTGTGACCAGTTAACTTTGACACAGGCATAACATTTACTTTTATAGTCTAGGTTCTTCCATATATACTCTCCATGCTTACCTGTTCAGTTAGAAGTTTCAGGTTTGATATACTACATAATATAGGGGTACTATGCACTTTGAATTTTTTAGTGCTCTGTTCCTACATGCTGCCATTCTGATTCTAACTTACTGCTCTGAGGAACGTAGTTCCCTGATAGTGCAAGTCATCTGACTTGCTAACATTTGTCTGGCTTACTGTTGAGTTAGCTGATGCAATTACTTTCTTCAGAACGCTACCTCACATACTTTTTCTGCCTTCTTCTTCTTCTTTCAGCTGCTCCTGTTAGGGGTCACCACAGATGATCAGCTGTTTCCATTTCATCCTGTCCTCTGCATCTTGCTCTGTCACACCAACCACCTGCATGTCCTCTCTCATCACATCCATAAACCTTATCTTAGGCTTTCCTCTTTTCCTGTTACCTGGCAGCTTCATCCTTAGCATCTTTTTCCCAATATACTCTGCATCCCTCCTCAGCACATGTCCAAACCAATGTAATCTTGCCTATCTGACTTTGTCTCCAAACCTTCCAACCTGGGCTAACCCTCTAATATACTTATTCCTAATCCTGTCCATCCTCATCACTCCCAGTGCAAATCTTAACATCTTCAACTCTGCCATGTCAAGCTCTGTCTCCTGCCACTGTCTCCAACCCATATAACATAGCTGGTCTCACTACCCTCTTGTAGACCTTCCCTTTTACTCTTACTTGTACTCGTCTGTCACAAATTACTCCTGACACTCTTCTCCACACACTCCATCCTGCCTGTACTCTCTTCTTCACCTCTCTTCCGCACTCACCATTACTCTGAACTGTTGATCCCAAGTATTTAAACTCATCCACCTTCACTACCTCTACTCCTTGCATCCTCACATTCCTCTACCCTCCCTCTCATTCACACACATATTCTGTCTTAGTCCTGCTGCGCTTCATTCCTCTTCTCTCTAGAGCATATCTCCACCTCTCCAGGGTCTCCTCCACCTGTTCCCTACTCTCACTACAGATCACAATGTCATCTGCAAACATCATAGTCCATGGGGTCTCCTGTCTGATCTTGTCTGTCAACCTGTCCATCATCATTGCAAATAAGAAAGGGCTCAGAGCTCATCCTTGATGTAATCCCACCCCCACCTTAAACGCATCCATCACTCCCACCGCAGACCTCACCGCTGTCACACTACCCTCGTACATATCCTGTACCACTCTTACATACTTCTCTGACACTTCTGACTTCCTCATACAACACCACAACTCCTCTATAGGCTTCTGTCATATGCTTTCTCTAAGTCCACAAAGACACAATGCAACTCCTTCTGACCTTCTCTGTACTGCTCCATCAACACTCTCAGAGCAAACATCACATCTGTAGTGCTCTTTCCTGGAATGAAACCATACTGCTGCTCACTAATCATCACGTCTCTTCTTAACCTTGCTTCCACTACTCTTTCCCACAACTTCATGCTGTGACTGATCAATTTAATCCCTCTGTAGTTACTACAGCTCTGCACATCACCCTTATTCTTAAAAATCGGCACCAAAACACTTTTCCTCCATTCCTCAGGCATCCTCTCACTTTCCAAGATTTCATTAAACAATCTAGTTAAAAACTCCACTGCCATTTCACCTAAACACCTCCATGCTTCCACAGGTATGTCATCTGGACCAACAGCCTTTCCATTCTTCATCCTCTTCATAGCTATCCTTACTTCCTCCTTGCTAATCCACTGCACTTCACGATTCACTATCCGCACATCATCCAACCTTCTCTCCTTCTCATTCTCTTCATTCATCAGCCCCTCAAAGTACTCTTTCCATCTGCTCAACACACTCTCCTCGCTTGTGAGTACATTTCCCTTATTATCCTTTATCACCCTTACCTGCTGCGCATCTTTACTAGCTCGGTCCCTCTGTCTAGCCAATCGGTACAGGTCCTTTTCTCCCTCCTTAGTGTCCAACCTTTCATACAGCTCTTCATACGCCTTATTCTTAGCCTTCGCCACCTCTCTATTTGCCATGCACCTCATCTCCTTATACTTTTGTCTACTTTCTTCACCTCTTTGACAATCCCACTTCTTCTTCACCAACCTCTTTCTCTGTATACTCTCCTGTACTTCTTCATTCCACCACCAGGTCTCCTTGCCCTCCTTCCTCTTTCCAGATGTCACACCAAGCACCTTTCTAGCCATCTCTCTTACTAGCTCTGCTGTAGTTACCCAGCTGTTCGATAACTCTTCCCTGCCATCCACTGCCTGTCTTAACTATTCCCTGAACATCACCTCACAATTACCCTTTTTCAATTTCCACCATTTGATCCTTGGTGCTGCCCTTACACTCATCCTCCTCTTTTTGATCATCAGTGTCATACTACAAACCACCATCCTATGCTGCCTAACTACACTTTCCCTGCCACCACTTTGCAGTCCCCAATCTCCTTCAGACTGGCCCTTCTACATAAGATATAATTCATACTTTTCCTGCCTAATGTTTCCAAAGATCTCAGAATAAAATACGTATTATACAATGACTAGCCATTAACATTCCAAAAGGATCATGCTGATTGGTCATCCCAACCAGCGTGCCCGTTGTAAATCGAGAATACACCAGTGATAAAAGTCCAGCTGCTAAAGTATCACTGAGAGGCCAGACTTTTTTTTTCTCTAATTATGTGGTAGACAAGCATTAGTCTAAATGAAACTCTGAAACTGAAATGCATGTTATTAATTAGTGACTTTGTGCCTCATAAAATTTGTTTTTTTTCAACAAATCACTGAGGAGCAAAGTCATTAAATAATGACAGGCACTTCA
The DNA here is from genome assembly GCF_019279795.1 of Protopterus annectens. Lineage (NCBI taxonomy): Eukaryota > Metazoa > Chordata > Ceratodontiformes > Protopteridae > Protopterus > Protopterus annectens. The sequence continues at coordinate 998,044,775 of NC_056732.1, read as the reverse complement.
GTTTCAGACTTTCTTTCCTTCAGACAATGCACACATATTCAAATATTCACATTTGTTTAAATAAAAGATTGGGAGGTACATACGAGACCACAGAAAATGCAAGGAAAGTCAAGTACATTCTACAAACTAAAACATATGTGATTTTCCTTGTATTTCCCTGTACCTCTCTTACCTCTAAACTGTTGGGAGATTGCACTTTTTTTTCTTTCAAAAAATGTAGCAGCGGAAATCATCTTTACTCCATTACTTGCTTGCTAAATCAGTGATGTATTGCCGGGAAAAGCTTAAAGACAAACAACAACAACTGCATAAGTCTGGGAAAGCAAGTCCCATATGCATGCGCAAGGAGCACAATCAGGAAACAAGCAGAAGAACACCATGGCACCGTTATACAAAGACATTATTTAATAAAAATAAGTAATTTTTTTATTTAATGTCATCATATAATAGCAATAACCAACCCCCTGGGTGTGGTATATTGATGATTTACCCACAGTTGGCTTTGTTTAATCACTCAGGCTTCACCCTCATGATTAAATGATACCATCTGTGGGCAAATCTTCAACATACCACACCCAGTCGTCAGTTATTGCTGTAATATTTTTTTTCTTGGCGCACCGATTTCTGCTGCTTAGAATCTCACTTTCAATTGCATTCTCTGCTTTATACCAGCAGAAGTAAGCTCTGAACTCTGCTGTCTCTTATGCATCTCACTTGTTGTAGTAACTTTGTTCTGAGGTTCCTCACTCTAATGTCTTCCTTCTAATTTTATACTCTCTGTTTTACTATGAACACTGCTTGCCAGGTCCTGTGTATAGTTCTCTCAGACTGATTTTTAAATCAACTTTTTTTACTAATTAATGTTCACTTGCAGTAGTGACATCTCTTTCAGTTTGGGGTTTCTGTTGCTATATCAAGCAGACAGAATCCTTTCCATTATCAAGCCAAAACACATTTTGTCCCATTTTGCATTAGCCTGTGCTTTACTTTTTGCCAATTCCTTTTATTTAGGAACCTAGTACATAGAACTCACATCTTCTTCCATAGAGCTGCTGTGTTTGGCTCCACAGGAATCTGACAATAAATTGTATAATGTTATCCTGCCTCTCACTATATACTGCCTTCTTGTTTTTCTTGTTCTCTCTGTTTCTGTCCTATTTCATGAAGAGTTAGGACAACTTTTATTGCCTTTATAATGTGCAAGTTTCTTTCTTTTTTCCTCAGGGTGAATAAATTCAACATTCTCACCGTCTTCTCTGGTTGTCTCTGAAAAGGGAACCACAGAATATATTTCATCTACCTTTTTGCCTGCATTCATATTTACCTGATTTTTTTTCATTTATTAACAATGAATTTACAACTCTGGTCAAGTTTTATTCATACCGTCTTAAGAACATCTCCTTCTACTATTCAGTGCTTCTTCCTAAATGTTCAACAATTGTTTAGATTTTTCCCTTTCAAAGGTTGTTTTAACATGACAGAAAATTTAGAATTTGCCTCTGTTTTCTTTGTATTCCATTTTACTCCATTAAAATAAACTCCCTCAGCAATGGAGTCATTTTCTTTAATTCTGGTTATCATTTCCACTCCCTACCGTGGACTTCTTTCATGCTGCAATGGAAGTTTTTACTTCCTATTTTGTAAGTCTTTCAAAACTGAATTATCATGGCATGTTCAAATATTTTCCTTTCACTGGTTTACGTCTGCATCCTGCTCTAGCCTAGTAGGCTACAATATCATAGCATACAGATCTTTCACTTTTACAGTTTGAGTTTTGCAGGCTGTAATATTGCAGTGTGTAAATCCTTTACTCCTTCAGACACACACTTTTATTCTGTACTGGCCTTGTCTGCAGGTATCCAGCTTTCCAAATCTTCTAACCAAAGGAAAGTTCTAGTCATTTTAGAAGTTTTTACTACTTTTATCAAGGAATCTAACCTGTACTACTTTACTTCATTTTCAGTACTGGAAGATTTCTCTTTCCTTGTCCTGCTTTCTGCCTTGAAATTAAGAGTGGAAGCTTCTTATACTGCACTCATAGTTCTCCCTCCCATATCATTATTATTAGGGTATGTATCTTTGAAAACGTCTTCTTGTTTTTCTTTTCTGTCACAAGTCTCAGAAAGCATTTGCTTCAGTTTTTCTAATCAAAACAATGTTTCTTCACGGTTGGTCTCATTCCCACTTAGGTACTTCAGAACTATGCCTAATCATCAGTCTCTTTTTCCTTTCTCAGTAACAGGCTTTCTTATCTGCCTTCCATTTTGGTATGAGTATATAGGCCTGACTGTATACCAACCTGCCTCAAGGAATTCTTGCTTTTTTTCTTCCTGTCCTCTAGTGCACTTGCCTCAAGGGATTATTTTTTCTTCTTCCCTGGTCTATCATAGATTTCCAAATGAAGGAAAACTCCTTCCTATTACTATATCATATTCTGGATCAGAAACCAATGGTTTGTATGTCAGTATAGCCACATACAACTTTGTAACCAGATCACTAACACACCCCTTGCATTGTTCAGTGTTGCTAAAGCATTTTGTAGCAATAAAAGTGACATTTTTCTTGAGTCTAACAGCCCCATCACTAGATTGCCATTTAGTTTACATTAAGTTTTCCTGAGTGCAGGCTTACTAGTAAATGTATCATCATTAGCTTTATGTTCAGTAAATTCAGTCTTAATACAGCTGTTCTTATTGTTATTCTGGTCACTGACCACATTCTTAGGAAAAACATCTGACCCATTCCTAGTTGCACACCCTTTCTTATTAAATTGGGAACCTTTTAACTCACTGTTGCCAGTCATATTAATAAAAGGTTTATACTTACTTTCTTAATGTTAGGTTTCTACAGCTGCTTGTTCAGTTATGTGAAAACAAAAAAAAAATTGATTAACATTAACTACACTCTATCTCAATATTCCTTGGTGTATATTTTATCCTTCAGAAGACCTGAATAGTGCAAAGCAGATTGAAACTCTTTCCAGTGGTTTGTCCCATATATAAATATATATATATATATATATATATATATATATATATATATATATATATATATATTTATATATATATGGATCTATGTTGATCCATCGAAAGTATATTCATCGAAACGTACAAGATCGAACCACTATAGCGAAAGTGCATTTTATCGAAAATGCACTTTTGGAAAAAAAAAAAAAAACACACCAAAAAAATAAAAAAATAAAACAGTACTGACATTTATGCAGGGGGGCAAGCCCCCCTGCACCTCCCCCATGTGGGGCTATTGTATTACCTGCTTCTCATTTTACATAGGGAAAACAAATAGAGTGTTTAAAGATAGAATACTTGAACACGTAAGGGATATTAGGAATGTTAAAGAAACCAGCGCACTATCACTACATGTAGCTAAGGAGGGTAAAGAACATAAATTTAGCTTTATGGTACTAGAGATTCTGCATAGTACCAAGAGAGGAGGTGACATAAATAATAGAACAGAATTTAGTGAACAGAAATGGATTTTGCGTTTTCAAGCTGATAAACCTCCTGGTTTAAAAAACAGAGTTTCCCTGAAACCCTTCCTTAAAGCACGGCCATTAAAGCATTTTTTACTATTGTATTCGTTACCATTTTTAAGTACATATTGTTCATTTAGTCTGTTTTTATTCAATTTTTTAAAGATCTATACATTCTACAGATGTATTTTATCACATGGCTTTTTAGCTATGATGCACATTTTATCTGATTTTTGATTGGATGTTTTAGTGTTTAAAAATGTAACTGTTATTCTATCTTTGTTGGTCTGATGAAGTGGATGTTATTCCGAGAAAGCGCTTACCGTACTACAATAAAGGACATATTGATTTTCACTGCTGTGTGGAACCAGATTAATTTTCATTTTCTTGTATTCTCTGGTTTTTGCATCTGATTCCTTATTTGGTTCAAGGACTGTTTTCGTTTGGCAAATCTAGAATCCCTGCCCTTGTTCACTTTTTTCCTAATCCTGTGAATGAGTTGTATAGGGTAACCCCTAGTCCTAAGCATATCCACCAAGATATCCATTTCCTGGTTGTATCTAATATCACTAATCAACCATGATATCTGAACCATCTGACCCTTAACTACACTTCTTTTTTGATTGTTTGAAGGGTCACCCTAATACAACTCTGAGGGGTGAGGTTTTTGTCCTACCGTATAGGGTTGAATTAAGAACATAGCAAGTAGGATAAGAAAGTTATATATTAAAATCATTAATGTTGAGCAACTGAAAGACAACAACTGATGGAAGAATGTGCAAGAATTTTAGCTATTGATCTAATCATTATATAGAATACTGATTTGCAAAAAAGTCATATAAAAGTTTGCAAAATGGGCTTATGAAAATGTTTTTTTTTTATTTTGAACCCAATTTTCCCTCTCACTGGTCAGTCATGTCTTGTCCATTTTGCTTCATTGCTTTTGTGTTATTATTATTTGTAGTTTTGCATACTAGTTTACACAACTGCTTAACAATGTCATGATGAACTTGGATTATTTTGATCCTGTATATTTGTTTTATTTTCATGTTGTATATCCTTAAAATATTGTGCCGAATCATCCTAAGTGCTCTATGATGAAAAAGGTTTCAACACTGTTGCAAGCATGGGCTCAGTGTGCTACATTTGCTTTGAGTAGTTCAGATGATATAGCTGATGCTAGAAAGGAGTCAATACGTACATAGTTGGTTTTGATTGATGTATTAGGAAAGCAAATGCAGAGTTTTGCATAAATTAGAAAAAATGCTACTTTGTTCTGCTACTAATTAATTTATCTTTATTTTGACATAGTACCGCGATCAATAGAACATCCTCAGTGGGACTGGCGATCAAAACCAGAGAGTCGTGACTTTGATGAGTTAAACCATATTCTTCAAGAAAGCAAGAAACTTGGAAAAGCACTAGAAAATCTCTCAAATAGTAAGTGCAGAGTTGTTATTGCATATTGTATGCATAAATTAACACAGATGACAGGAACATATGTATGTTTCTCTTAAATTGCCTTTTGATGTCAGTCCTAAATTATTCCAAAATAATAATAGTTATTACTGATTTTTTTTTTTTTTTGCATTCTCCGATCCCACTGTCCGTTGATTATAAGCCTCCTCCTAGCCAATCAGCCCATTCAATGGTTATCATCCCCACTGCTGAAATAGTCTTTGGACTGCTTAGGAAACAACAATAGGCCAGCTTCAAAAGTTTTGGACTCCCAACACCTTTAGTCTGACTGCTGATAATTTGTGTTCTGCTTGTGCTTTTTTCTTGTTAGAGGACTTGGGAAAATTTTGGGAGTGCAAGTGTGCTGCTTGTGAACAGTTAGTGGCAATGTACCTTCTGATCATCTCACTCTAGCAGTGCTTACCTCTTTTGGCTCCTCTTCCTCCACAATATCATGTACACTGACCCCGGTGCTGATGATTCTTCCCCCATTGTACCTAAAAAGAAAAACAAATCACTTTTGTAGGAGTCCTTGATGTTGTTGAAGATTCAATCTATGCCTCAGTTGACAGTGGGTGAACCTGCAGTGGCCACTGGTTGTTCCTTAGACTACTCACTTACCTCTGCAGCTTCCCCATTATAGTCCTTTCAGCTGTCACAATCCAGGGGTCAGACACATCCTCTTCAGCTGTTCCAGTATCTGATACATGCATGGGTAAACTATCTTCTGTAGGAGTGGGAGACACTGGGAAGATTCTTTTTTTAAGGTAGCCAGGAAAAGTGACCATTAGACTAGGCAGGCATTCTTCTTTAAGTTGGTCTTCTTACACAGGCATGCCTATTAAGGAAAAAGCAAAAGATTAAACATTTTTATTTAAAAGAAGTAGCTGCAGTTAAGACAGTTGAACATTTTTCTTTGGAAGAAGTAGCTGCAGTTAAGAAAGTTGAACATTTTTCTTTGGAAGAAGTAGCTGCAGTTAAGAAAGTTGAATTTCATACTTTAGCAAGACAGACACAACAGTCAATGAATTATGGTATGCAGAAATCATTACAGGTGGGCATTCTGTGCAAAGTAATCCCTGAGGAAATAGGGTCTGTTGATTCTTACTTTGACAGAGTTAGGGTTGCTTCTCCTACTGATTTCCAAGCCCATCTGTCTGATTGTAAGGAAATTATTAATTCTTGTTCGCTTGTGAAGGAAATTTTTTTAACCAGACCATAGCCAGGAAGAATGAGGTGTTTTTTATGGGAACAAGTAGGTAAGCACTCTGAAGTGAGGAGCTGCTGTGATGCATTACAGATGGATGTACCTCACATATCTCCCATCACTTCCATACTGACAGCCTGGAAGACATGTTGAATGCTGCCTGTAGTCTTATTAATACTCAACTGTCAGTCCTGAAAAAAACAGATAAACTATCAGATATAGCAGGCTAATAAGTTTCATTATTCTAACCTTAGATTTGACCCAGAAGCCATTCCAGTTGTGTGTCATGCTGATAGTAGCTTGGTCCTTAACACAAACTATTTTCCTGGTGACAAAGAAGGCAAAATGTTAAATCATAAGAAGCTGAAAAAGGAAGTACTCAACTTTGCTGACTTTAATGCAGATCAGTTGAAGTCACTACAAAATGTTTCTTGGGAATTGTTCAATTGAGTAAGTCAGAAAAGGGAGAAGTAGGGATTAAGGAATGAGATGGAATTAAGGCCACTTGGAGGGTGGAAGTCATTGGAGATAGAGGACATCAAAATAGATGGTGATAAGATTAAACAGATATAGAGGCAGAGTTGTAGCTTGAGCAGAAGGACATGAATAAAAAAGATAGGAGCAAATAGAGGAACAGATCAAGTGTAGACTGTTGTTTAGTTTTACTTATGTTTTTTTAGTCAGGTTAGTTCCACTACCCTACTGGCCTCTTTTCAGAGGAGACCTGAGGTAGTATTTCTACTACTGGGGAAATTTAGCCAGGGCATCAGGGAACTTCCTCTGCTCTTTTCAATAGGTACTGGAGTAGCCTTTACATCCTTCTGAGCTACCACCAACTTATGCAGATAAGGCCTTAGTTTAACATCTCATCTAACTTCCTGTGCTCTTTTCAGTAGTTGCTATGGGATCTTTTGCATCCACCTGTGCTACCAACAAAAACGTACCGGCCAAGTTAACATACATTAACCAGGCAATACTTGGCCCAAAAACAGCTGAGAGCTTGAGGTGCTGCAAAAGAATGTTTATTGAAAAGTTAAGTGCTTTCATCCCCTACAATCGGGACTTCATCAGAACTAAAAAAAACTCATCATGTAATACTGTTATATATCCCAATCAATTAAATGAAGGCATAGTCAATTAAATTAAACACAGCCATCATTAATTAATTTATCTATTAAATTGACCAATTAAACACAATTATAAATATTCATGTTACTAAAAAATACTCTTCCTATAAATAATTGCATAAATCCAATATTGTGCTTAAATTCTTAAAATTAGTAATAAATATCACGAGAGCATAACAAATATTCTATAAAATACTTGCCTAAGGGACCTATAATTTAGCTGTCCTTAATTTCAACAAACTAGAAATAGAGACATCATCATTCAATCCTGGGTTTTCATGTGCATTCGCATGCATTTGCCACAGTAATTCCCAAAGTTTGATTACTTATATATATGAATGTAAATTTGCCTGTGTCACAAGTGATAATTCATTAAAGGTGTTTGAAAAAAAAAATGTGTATTCCCAGGGACCACCCCTTGGGTTCCTAAGGGTTCCTAACCACTTGTTCTAGATAAAAAATATATTTTTCATTCCCCACACAAGCAATACTATGGCTGTAAAGGACACTGCCTCTTTTTATGACTAATGCCATATACGTGCTCATAAATCCTCTTTTGCAGGGTCCACTCAGTCTTTCCCACATAAAATGTGAAACAGAAATCACAAAATGCCAAATATACAACCCCCCACTGTTTCACAATTTTAACTTTATTAAAAAAAAGTCTAATAATGCCCCCGTTATGAGTGAAACTACATATAGAGGCTCCACACCTCAGAGTACCTTTCTTTAAAACACTACTAACATGTTTTTTAATTTTTTTACAAGTTATTAAGCCTCCTATGACAAAATACAGGTTTAGAACCCACCTTCTCCTTTAATACTGGATCACGCTCAAAAATCTTCCAGTTACCTGTTATAAGATTTTTTTTGTAATATTATTCTCTGCATCAAACTTAAACAACAAGCTGTTCTCAAAAGAGCTATTAATTTCATGTCTATGTTTCCTATAGTGGCATCTTTTGTAAACTTAGAGAGGCTCCTATCCAAAAGGTGGTAGGAGGTGTAAAGCCTGTATACAATGTCATTTTATTTATAAATGGGATGTTATTAGACTACCCAGTAATTATTTTATTTTTTTGTTTTTTATCAACATTCTAATTGTAAAACAGTGAGGGCCATATATTTGGCATTCTTGTGATTTTTGTTTTACATTTTTTGTGGGAAAGACTGAGCAGTCTCTGCAAAAGAGGATTTATGTGCACTTATATGCCATTAGTCATAAAAAGGAAACAAATTCCCTTTACATGCATAGTTTTGCTTGTGTGGGGAAAAATATATATTTTTTTATCCTAGAATGAATGGTTAGGAACCCAATGAATACACTTTATAATACAGGGAATTACTGTGACAAATGCATTTGAATGCAAGTGAGAAACCAGGGATGAATGATGGTGTTGAAATTAAGGCCCGCTAAATTATAGGTCCCTTAGGCAGGTAATCTATACACTATTTGTTATGCTGTTTTTATTTATTTATTTATTTTATTTGCAGTTGGTTTGCCAGGATGATCCATTGGGCCAAGAAGAACTTGTTTTTAATGGAGCCCTGGAGAGAAAAGCTCCACAAAGACAATACACATGATCAAAATGATAGCTTACATAGTAATACAGAAGTACAGATAAAACATAGCATTTAAACATACAATTCTTACAATCCAACGAATGAAAGATATAAAACATAATTGTGATATTTATTATTACTTTTAAGATTTTAAGCACTCCTACAATTTTTGATATTTTATTTATGCAATGTTTTATAGGAAGAGTGTTTTTTCGTAACAAGAATATTTGTAATTGTGTTTAATTGGTCAGTTTATTAGATAAATCAATTAATGATTATTCATGTTTGTGTTTTTTTTAGTTCTGATGAAGTCTTGATTGTAGGGGAAGAAAACACTTAACTTTTTAATAAATGTTCTTTCGTAGCACCTTGAGCTCTTGGCTGGTTTCTGGCCAAGTATTGTCTAGTTATCTACCTGAGCTACCACCAAATCAAGCAGATGAGACCTTAATTTAACATTACTCAGAAGTGTAGCGCCCACATAATGCTGCACTGCAATGTCTGCAATCCAATCACCTGGAGTGGAAATAAAATCCTCAACCTTCTCTTCTTCCAGCACCAAAGGCAAGTCTGATGCCTATTGTGCCACTGTCTGTGGATGTTAGGAAGCTGCAGGAAGAGTTGAAAGAAGAGGAAGTGGAGCAGAGGGAGTTAGATGGAGAAACTATGGGGAAATAGATGTGAAGTTGCTGGTTTACAAGCTTAAAGTTTCAAAGAACAGTAAATGGGAGGCTGGAGTAGAAATGGAATGAGGAAAAACATAACCAGGAGAAAAGAGAAAGAGTAATTCAAGATTTTTTTTTCATACTTTGTATGCAAGAAGACAATCATGAAGGAGAAGTTTGAATAATGGGTGGAGACAGGACTAGGGGAGGAATACAAGAAGGAAATGCATACGCAGGCGAGAGTGTGGGAGGTGGTAGCCGTGATTAATGATTAAAATATGAAGAAGGGCAAAGCAAGGGGCTCAGACAGTTTCTCCAAATGATTACAACAAATTGGTTGAAATACAGTGAAGGGAATATTTTTTTAATTTGTGTAATGGTACAGGTTAAGAGAAAGAAGATCTGAAATCACTGTGGCAGTGAGTGATGATGGTTTTGTATAAAGCCAAAGAAGGAAAGAAATGACAAACTATAGACCAATTACTTTATACAACAGTAATGTAAAAGTTATGACTTTGGTATACACAGCTAGGTTGAAAATGCTGTTACCAATGTCAGTGAGGGATTCACAAGTGGGTTTTGTGAAGGATAGTTCATCCACAGATCACTGTAGATTGGGATTACATTTTGTGAGTGAGTGTGAGAGTGAAAAGATGGGGCATAAGGATAAAGCTCGCGGATAAGCTGGACAAGCAGAAGGTTACTGTTAGCTGCCTGTCGGGAGCCAGAATCCGCCACATAACACAAGCACTCAGGACACTCCAGAACAAGTACAAATATGACTGTCATTGTTCAGGTTGGTGTGAACAACCTGAGACGTACCTCCCTGGACTACATGAAAAGAGACATAGAAGAGCTCTCTGATCATGTAGCCCAGGCTGGTATGACCATGACCCTGAGTAGCATCCTGCCCTCACCAAGAATGATATCTCAGTATAAAGAAAAAATGATCAATTTCAACATTTGGCTAAGCTTCTAGTGTCATTCAAAGGGGATCCAGTGTCTGTCTGCCTGGGACGACATGCTCGACAAACCATGTTGCTTTGTAAGAGAAGGCTCGCACCTGTCACCCCTAGGCTTTCAAATACCGGCCAAGGCTCTTGCTGCCCCCATAGTGCCTTTTTTAGGCAAGGCTCAAAAGTCAAACCCACCTCCGTAAACAGCACAATTAACAAAAAACTGAAGGTTATGCTACTCAACGCCAGGAGTTGAAATCTCAAAATGCATGCGCTCGAAGCACTCATTAGTATTGAGAATACAGACATCTGTGCAGTAACTGAAACCTGGTTCAAAGCTCCAGAGAGCACCCTAGCACTACCGGGCTACAACTCATACCACATGTTAAGGCCACAGAACAATGACCGAAACACAAAAGGAGGGGGTGTATCCGTATTCATCAAGGATACCTACACCTCCAGGTTAGTGGCGCAGCATGATACCTCTAAGATCATCCATGTGCAACTAACATCTGGCAAATCTGCATTGCAAATTATGGCCTGCTACAGATCACCCTCCATGACCCAGGACCATGACTCCACCATTCTGTAGACACTGGAAAACATGAAGGTCCCACCGAACACCCTGATTTTGGGCAATTTCAATTACCCTACCGTTAACTGGGAAAACTACTCGAGTACACACTCCCAGGCCCAGCGTTTCCTGGAATTCAGCAACTCAAATGCCCTGAATCAGCTGGTAAACTGCCCCACCAGAGGTGAAAACATATTGGGCCTGGTCATCACCAGCATTGGTGACAGGTGTTCCACACCAGAGGTCAATCCGTCACTGGTTAGATCAGACCATAAATTAATCACTCTGGATGTCCATACCCCACCACCACCCCCAACTGAGGAAACCACAGTAAAAAACTTTTCTAAAGCAAACTTCACCTTACTTAAGACAGAGGCGGTACTTTTCACAGCCCCCACGCTAAAGGATAACGCTGCCCAAGATGCAGAAACCTTTACATATGCACTCTATGAGCATCTAGAAGGATGCAAGGATCATGCCATCCCTAGCAAAACCAAGACTCACTCCTCTAAGAGAAAGAAACCAGTCTGGTGGACCCCTGCCATAAACAGGCTATACAATAGAAGGAGGAAACTAGTTCAGAAAAAAGCAAATCCCAAGAAGGAAAGACATCCCTAATCAGTATCAGCAAGAAACTAAGGTCCCTCATAAAATCATCCAAGGCTAACTTTGAAAGAAAAATAGCCAAGGATTCAAAAGATAACCACAAAGCCTTCTTTAGCTATGTTAAGAATCTAAGTGGCAACTCACAGATATGCACTGAAATAGTGAAAAATAGCACAAAATATACTGAACCCACTGATATTGCCAACATCCTGGCAGATAGATTCAGTGCAAACTTCTCCCCCCTCTTACCCCCAAAAGGGCCCACAACAATACTGGAAAAGTGTAGTGTTCCAGAAATCACAGACGCACAGGCGAAAACAGCCCTTTCAAAAGCCAAAAACACAGTGTCAGTGGGGCCAGATGGTGTCCCAGGCTGCATCTTGCATGAACTACAGAATGAACTAATCCCCCACCTAAACACGCTGTTCAACCTCAGCCTCTCCACAGGCTATGTGCCCATAGAATGGTGCACAGCAACGGTTATTCCACTCCACAAAGGAGGGGCCACAACTGACTCTGGTAACTATCGCCCCATAAGCCTGACTAGCCTAGTCTGCAAGGCTATGGAGCGCATCATCATGGAACTCATTAACAAAGACACTGGGAACCTCCAAACACTTGACCTGACCCAGTTTGGCTTTCTTAAGGGCAGATCATACCTACTAAACCTGGTTGACTTCTTTGTGACAGTCACCAAGACCATAGATGAGGGAAAGGTGGTTCACACAGCCTACCTTGACCTCGCCAAGGCTGTCAACTGCATTTCCCACTCGGGTATTACAGAAAAACTCACCAGCCTGAACATAAACCCCTATGTCATGAGATGGGTTGCCAACTGGCTTACAGACAGAACTCACACAGTAAGAATAGCGGGCTCCAGGTCAGACTCTAAACTACTCACAAGTGGTGTCCCGCAAGGCTCAGTCCTGGGACCCTTACTGTTCGGCATGTACTTCTCAGAGGTACAGGCAAACACAGGAGGACTATGGCTAACCAAGTTCACTGATGACTGCAAACTGGGAGCCATAAATGACTTTCTGGCTGACATGGACATCCTCCAAAAGGGCCTTACTGAGACGGACACCTGGTGGCAAAGTCATGGCCTCAAGCTAAATGCCAAAAAATGCATAGTCATCCCATTTGGGAAAAACAAACACCCACAAATTACCACATAGCTGGCAGCCCCCTTAATACAGAAGAGGTAAAAAGAGATCTGGGGAACCAGGTCGATAGTAATCTCTCCTTTGACAATCATATTACCAAAGTAGTTAGGACATCCTTTTATGTGACCCATCTAATTACTAAAGGGTTTGCATCTAGAAATAAAGAGGTTATAGTGCCCCTCTACTCGTCACTTATCAGACCCATCATAGAGTACAATGGCCCATTTGGGATGTATTTCACAAGACACTTCCAACAGCTGGAAAGACAACAAAAGTACCTCACCAAGAGGATTACTGGCCTCAAACATATGTCCTATGCAGCCCAACTGAAAAAACTCCAGCTGTACTCAGTGGCATATCGCTTACTCAGAGGTGATCTCTGCCTGACTTACAAAGCCATGTCCAACTCAGAATTGATGGACATGCTCCACCTAAAGAAATCCAAGTCACTGCAAGCCACGCTGCTCTAGTGAGCTAAACTTTGCCTCAACAATAAATAGAACATGCTGGAGGGATAGATTCCTGTCACAGAGACTCCCCATGCTTTGGAAGAAAATTCCAAACTACATTAGGCAGAGCCCCTCACTAACACTCTTCAAGAGAAACCTTGACGAGTGGATGGGTAGCAGAAAATACACTCCTGGGATCACTTCATTGGCTCTGCTTGACAGAGGATCAGTTAATTAATCAATGGGGTGGTGAAAGCCGACACACTCTGGCTAGGCTTATAAATGCCCTCGGGCACATAGCCTAGTACCTACCTATGAACCTATGAACCTATATTCATCCGGCATTTGATTCAGTGAATAGGAACTTTATGATTATGACTTGAAACACATACTGGGAGGTGAAACAGATTTACAGAGTATTAGATAATTACATAAGAGGCTACCTATTCAAATCAGGTTGAATGAAGGTTTGTCAAAAAACTGAGGTTAGGAAGAGGAACATTTTGTCTTTTTGGGTGCAGCAGAAAATTATATATCTTTCCTACATGCAGATTTTTCAAACTTCCAGTTTTATATGTCTGGTCTGGCTTTTGCCTAAATGTTTTGTAGTCACTGTTTGTTAGTCCCATTTGCTTTTCTCATTTTACCTATGTTACTATGGTACTGTTGCTTTATTACTTTATTTCACTTGTTTGCTTTTTGTTATATTGTTATTCTTATGCTTGGAGCTTTTCTCCCTGGGCCTCTACTGAAAATGGACATGTATCCAGTTAAACTAGCCCGGTCAACAAATGTAAAATAAAAATAATAAATAAAATAAATATATACTGAAATGTACTGTGCAGTTGGTTATTTCCTATTGTATAAGCTTTGCTCTAGACGGAACTCAGGGCACCTCTTCTTTAACTCTCTGTCTCTCTCTCTCTCTCTTTCTGTCTCTCTCACAGGCGCACACACACACACACACACACACACACACACACACACACACACACACACACACACACACACACACACACATACACACACACACACACACACACACACACACACACACACACACACACACACACACACCTAATTTTGCAACTGTATATTCTATAATGTTTGTAAATTTTAACTTATTTTTTCAAAGCTTCCTGATAATTTTGTTCAGCTGTGTCAAAAAAATATTTTAATTTTCTTCACTGCTTTTTAAAAGGAAATTATTTTTTTCAGGTGAATATTTGATTACGTACTTAAGTGCTATTCTTTCTGTGGTGAAAAATATTCCACCTCTTGACATTCACTGTTAGTAATTACAGGTCTGAATGAAAAATCTAAGAAAAGAAATAAGATATTCAAGCGTGAAACTTAAATCTCATTTTACTTTACTGAGAAATGAACTAGAAATGTCTCTGTATTTGTGTTGCCCTTTTGCTAAAGACTGAATCAAGAAATCTCTCTAGTATATTCTTAAGGAACTGTTCACTTTGGTTTCACTGTATTTGCCATTTATGTAAGTGCTGCATAATATACTCAAATGTATCCTTTTCATAGTAGCTTAACACTGTATTATAAAGTATGACACAGTAGCTTCATTATTTTTTTTTTGTCTTACAATGTATTCCACTCTTTAAAATAATGTACTCTCTTTTTTTCAGGCATCGCTGCTGTTGGTGAACTTGATCAGGTAAGATTTATTCACTAATGCTAAATTTGCTAATTTGACATTTTTTATTTATATGCTGAATATTCTGCTTTGCTAGTTTCCAGTTGTTTTGCAAAACATGGTAAATAATGCAGCATACCAGTGATCTACAGTTAAATATAATGTTCAGTTCTAGATACTTTTGATAACTTGCTTATCCTTATTTGCATTTCTGTTTGAAATGAAGAGTACACTTCAGGAAATTTGTTTCATTCTGGACTGAGAGTTTGACACCATCACAGTCCAACTGTAATGTACAAGATCTGATTTGGTAAATACAAGTCCAGAATAGTGATGGTTTGTTCTCTTTGGCGTATCTTTTTTCTTTGTGCGGCTATGTAAGCTGAAAGAGAATACTATTGCTTGGTAAACACTTTTTTCAGTGCTGTGAACCAGAATGATTTTATTTAATAAATTAATAAGATTAATAAGATTAATAAAAACTGTCTAAACAAAAACAATATACATGCTTATATATTAAATTATTTTTATACGATATATTATTTTGGGGAATCATTAGCTTAGACTGTATGTACTCAAAGCATTCACCACCTTTTAAGATGTTTTGTTTGCTTTATCAAGAAAACAGACAGGCTTAGGACAGTAGAGTAATATTAGATATTACTTAATTTGAGACAAGAGAAGTATCCCTAAAAGATCACACGTGATACTTTTGAAGCAAAATGGCCACATAGTGTAAATAAAATAAGCATCTCTATCTCACATTTGGTCATAGTCTATTCTTTATTGATCTAAACTGTCCTTTAAATGACTTTCCATTGGTTAGCAAGTCTTACTCCAAGGTTTCTGTTTTAGTTTTGCCACTGAGCATCCCATAACTTCAAGATATTGTTCTTTCATTTTAATAAATGAAGTGGCATCTTTATAGACTGACTCTCGATTGCATATGACAATGCCTTCCCTAACCAGTTGATTTTAGACTGTCAAGGAGTGCTGCTTGCAGCAAAATAAACCTTTCACAACAGCTGCATACTTGGCTATGTCTTCCGTGCATCAGTCTGTTATTTTGTTCCACAGGTTGCACTTCAGTCTTTGGCTCAGTTACTGAGTTTTCATTTACAGGGAGACTTTCCTTTTCTTGTTGGAAAAAGGATAAGGTTGGCACAGTTGCAGTTTTGTTCAAGTGCTTCTGTTGCTCTGCTGTTGTCCATATTAATCACCTCCTTCAGACTCAGAATGTTAGTATCAGTGTCTTCCTTTTGTTTGAGGGAATTATTTTCCTTTTGCAATTTTGGTATAATTTTAAGACTTTCTTGTGTCAGCTCAGTATAAAAAGCAATGCTTAACAGATATTATTTTAATTTACTGTTTTTTTCGTCCTAGGGTTTGCTTTAGATTTTATATTCAGCCACGCTATTTTTATTTCTTTTTGGTTAACTAGAGAATAACACCATACTACTCCTACATTTTTCAGCATAACTTTCTATTTTCTTCTTGTAAATGCATTTAGAATGCAATTTCATTATTTTTGCATTTTTGTTCCAACTCTGAAAAGTGTTGATTAAGTATGTTTAGGTCATTATTTTTGTATCTGTGTATTTCTTTGCATATTGTTGTTTTGAATTCCTGAAAGATCAGTGCCAACAGTTTATTTCCATGTACACATTCATGTTTCACTTCTTTATAAGATGGCTACTTCGTTTTACTAAGCATGAGTAGTGTACAACTTTTGACTTTGTTCTTAGTTCTTTTTGGAGTTGAGTCTTTTGAAATTCAGTCTCCATTTTTAATGCCTCATTCTTTAGATTAAATAGATCATTGCTAGCAGTTTAGTTATTTACCATTTGTTAACTGGGAAAGTCCGACTTGGAATGAGCCAGTTTTCAGCAGAGGCTGGGGAGAAATGCTTTAGATGCATGTCTTTGTAACAGGAGAGGACCAGGAAGAAACCCACACGAACACAAGGAGGACATGCAGACTCTGCACAGAAGACACTCCAGCCAATAATTGAACTGGACAACCTCTTGGTGTGAGGTGACAAGGCAAACCCCTACACCACTGCACCATCCTTAACTCCTGTCAAAACTCTCCTTTCACTCTGCAAGTTCACAATGTCACTTTAGGTCTGAAAATTACTTCTCTTTGTATTTTGAATTCTAGCATAATGAAATATTGTCCTTTTCCAATATGACTTTTGATGTCACTTAACCATTTTCAGATTTATTCTTGCTTTCATTGTTCTATCTTATACAGAATGCTCAAAAAGTATTTTGAAAAAACAGCTTCAACATTAGCCAGAAATAGTGTAAAAATCTCATCATTTTGCATCCATTTTATGAAATCATTTGTTCGAACACTATAGACGATTTTGTCTTCTTAGTGATAGTTTTTTTTCTTTCTCTTTTTTTTTTTTTTTGCTTTTAAAGTAGTAAGCACCCTTAGTTACTTATTTAAAATCTTTAGGACAGCCAATTCCATTGATTTTTTTCGGTGATGCACTAGTCCTAAAGACTGGAACTCACTCCGTTCATCCCTGTTTCACTCAGTCTCACTTCAACTCCTACCCTCCTCCCTATTCCCACACACCTGAAATACAACTACATTCATACTTTCTGAAGTCCCTCCACTCCCCACCTACAACCAGTCATACATATCACAGCCACCCCATTTGTTCTTCCTTCTTATACATAGATATATTAGAACATACCACCATTTTAGTCCTTAACTGTTCACTCTACTTTTCACCATGCTCTACTTTTTTATTTCCCCAGCTTGTATTTAAACAGCAGTACTTTAATTCATACTACTGTTCGCCTTCCTATAGTGAATTCTACTAACCTACTGTTTTACTGTATTTACATTTTGCCCCGTCACTTGCTATCTTTACTTCTATCTGTTCTTGCCCATGCCACATCTTATCACACTCCATTGTTTCCCAATCTCACTTTCACCTCAAGAACACTACACCATAGTACCAAATCAGCCCCCTAACCCTACTATAGCATCCAGCCTGTAATCTGTCAGATCCTATACTTTCCTTAATAACACATGCTCCAAAGAAGAACCCATACTATATACAGATATTTTAAAGGGAAACATAAATACAGAAAACCATTTTACATCAAACACCTCTTATCCAGGCTTGGTCTTGATGGTGATATAAATATTAATCCTGAACCCTATCTACACACTTGAACTCTACCACCTCAGCTGCACCTGGTACTCCTCTCCCAGTCAAGTGAGGTAATACTCTACTACGGATTAACTTAAAGATTGGAGCATCTATGGTAAACTACGACAGTTACATGTTTGTGTAGCCTCATACACCCCAACATAGAAACCTGGCTAAAATTAGGTACTAAAGAACAGGAACTTATCCACTCAGGCTGTAACAACACTATAAATGACAGATAACTTAAGAAAGCTGATGGTATGGTTATCATAATCAAAATCAACTTATAAATCACTTTCTACCTCCTCACCCACCCCAACTTTCCCATTGCAGAAATAATCCTCTCTCGGTCCCCTGCAAATCAGCAAACACAAGATCATATGCTGCACTGCCATCTGTATCCCTCCTGGAAGCAACACCCCATTACTAGAAGAAATCCTGTACTGGATCTATCATAATATAATCAAGGAAACCATCATAGCAGGTAAAGTTAATGTAGACTACCTGCTTTTCAACCCTGGGTCTCCTACTCTCTCCATCAATCTCTTTGGTTTTACCCAGATTTATCGCTGGTGCTACACATATAGACAAATACAGGAATAAGGAGTTTGTATTTGACTGGATCCTCACCACCACCTCCCCTAATAAAATTAACAATGCTGGCTGCCTAACTGACAGCATCAGCAACCATTTACCAACATTTACAGTAAGACAATCTAACCATGCTCATAAACACATAGGTTCATAGGTTCATAGGTAGGTACTAGGTTTTCGGCCCTAGGACCCATACAAGCCTAGCCAAAAAATGTACCCTGGCTTTCGCCACCCAATAAAATTATTTTCCTGTGTCCCTGTCGAGCAGAGCCACAGAAGTGATCCCCGGGGTGAATTTCCCATTTCCCATCCAATCATCAAGATTTTTCTTGAAGAGTGCTAATGAGGAGCTCTGTTTGACATAGATAGGTAGTCTGTTCCAGAGTATGGGAAGTCTCTGGGACAGGAATCTATCCCTCCAGCATGTTCTGTTTATTGTGGTGACAAGGTTTAGGTCCCTAGAGCGTGTAGCTCAGAGGGATTGGGATTTCTTTAAGTGGAGCATGTCCAACAGCTCTGGGTTTGACATAGCTTTGTATGTTAGGCAGAGATCGCCCCTGAGTAGGCGATATGTGATGGAGTAAAGCTGTAGTTTTTCAGACGGTTCATGAGGGCATCTGTTCAAGGCCAGTAATCCTCTTTATGAGGTATTTCTGTGGTCTTTCCAGTTGTTGTAGATGTCTTGTGAGGTACATACCAAAAGGGGCGTTGTACTCTATAATGGGTCTAATGAGTGATGAGTAGAGGGGAACAATGACCTCTTTTTTTCTGGATGAGAATCCTTTTGTGATGAGATGAGCCACGTAGAAGGATTTCCTGACCACTGTGGCGATGTGATTATCAAAGGAGAGACTACTGTCCACCTGTGTCCCCAGGTCTCTTATCACATTTTCGGCATTAAGTAGACTACCAGCTATGTGGTAATTCATGGGTATAGAGTTTTTACCAAAGGGGATGACAATACACTTTTTGGCATTGAGCTTCAGGCCATGGCTTTGACACCAGGTATCTGTCTCAGTGAGGCCCTGTTGTAGTTTGTCCACATCGTTAGGAGTTTCGATTATGGCTCCTAGTTTGCAGTCATCTGCAAACTTTGTTAGCCAAAGACCTACTGTGTTGGCCTGCACTTCAGAGAAGTAGATACCAAACAGGAGAGGACCCAGGACTGAATCCTATGGTACTTCCACTTTCACTGGTCTGATGTCGGATTTGGAATGTACTACTTTCATAGTGTGGGTTCTGTCCATGAGCCAGTTGGAAACCCATCTTGTGACATAGGGATTTATACCTAGTATAGTGAGCTTATCTATAATTCCAGAGTGGGGGATGGTGTCGAAAGCCTTGGCAAGATCTAGATAAGCTGTGTGAACCATTTTACCCTCATCTATGGCTTTGGTGACTGCTTCAAAGAAGTCAATCAGGTTTAGGAGACATGATCTGCCTTTTACAAATCCAAACTGGGTAGGGTCCAGAGTTTGGAGATTACCAATGTCTTTGTTTATGAGTTACACGATGATGCGTTCCATGGCCTTGCAGACCAGGCTCATCAGGCTAATGGGGCGGTAGTTCCCGAGGTCATTCATGGCTCCCCCTTTGTGGAGTGGGATAACCTTTGCGGTGCGCCATTCAGTGGGTACAAAGCCTGAGGTGAGGCTATGATTGAACATGATACTTAGGTAGGGTGCCAGTTCATTCTGTAGTTCATGTAGAACACAGCCTGGGATATTGTCAGGTCCCATGGATGCTGTGTTCTTGGCTTTGGAGAGTGTGTTTTTTACCTGTGCAGCTGTGATTATAGGAACTTTGCATTCTTCCGGTATAGAGATGGGCCCTCTAGGGGGTGAGAGGTGGGTAAAGTTAACACTGAACCTATCTGCTAGGATGTTGGCAATATCAGTTGGTTCTGTATATTTAGTGCCATTGTGCTGTAACTCAGAGCAGATCTGAGTGTTCCCATTTAGATTCTTGACATAGCTATAGAATGGTTTGTAGTTGTCTTTAGAGTCAGTGGCAATTTTGTTTTCGTAACTAGCTTTGGAGGATTTTATGAGGGATCTCAGCTTCTTACTGAAGTTGACCAGGGAGTTCCTCCAGTCATGGGATTTTACTCTTTTCTGCAACAGTTTCTTTCTTCTGTTGTAGAGTTTGTTTATGGCAGAGGACCACCAGATTGGCTTCCTTTTTTTGGAGGATAACATCTTAGTTCTATTAGGGATAGCATGATCCATGCACTCGTGTAAGTGCTTATAAAATGCATTTGTGTAGGATTCGGCAGTCATACCTCTGTTGTCCATCTACATGGGTGTCATGAAGTTTGCCACTTCTGTCTTAAGAAGTGTGAAGTTGGCTTTGGAGAAGTTTTTTATGATGGTTTCCCTAATTGGGGGTGGGGGTGGGATGTGGATGTCTAGGCTGATTAGCTTGTGGTCGGATCTGACCAACGAGGAATTGACCTCTGGTGTGGAACACTGTTTATCCATGTTGGTCATGACCAGGTCTAGGATATTGCTGCCCCTGGTGGGGGTGTGAATAAGTTGATCCAAGGCATTGAAATTTATGAATTCTAGAAAACGTTGAGCAAAAGAGTTGGCACGAGTAGTTTTCCCAGTTAATGGTGGGGTAGTTGAAATTACCCATTATTAGGGTGTTGGGTTGTACCCTAATACTTTCCAGTGTATCAAAAAATGAGGAGTGTGAATCCTGGAGCATGGTGGGGGGTCTGTAGCAAGCTACAATTTGGATTGCGGTCTTGCCCAGAGTTAGTTGCACTTGGATAATCTCGGATGCATTATGCTGTGCAACTAGCCTGGAGGTGTGGATATCCTTAATGCATATGGACACGCCTCCGCCTTTAGTGCTTCATTCTGGGTTAGGTGGCCGAAAGGTAACCTGGTAATGCAGGGGTGCTCTCTGGAGCTTTGAACCAGGTCTCTGTCCATGCACAGATGTCAATGTTCTCCATTTTAAGGAGTGCCTCAAGTGAGTGCATTTTGAGGTTTAGACTTCTAGCATTGAGTAACATTACCCTCAGATTTTGCTTGCTTGTACCTGTTACGGTGGTGAATTTGTCATTTGAACCTTGCCTAAAAAAGGCACTATAGGCCTCTATATTCTAAAATACTTACCCATAGACGATGACATAACTCAGTTTAACAACAAACTTCTTAACATGCTAAACACGCTACCTCCCATCAAACAAATCAAAGCCTAACCCATCCAGAGGAGAAACCGGGCAACTCATGCTTAACAGAGATAAAGTTTGGAAAGCATGGTCAACTGACAAAACATCACACAAATGGTATTATTTAAACAGCTTGGGAATCTTTCTAAAGTAAAAATCAGATCAGACTATACTAAATACTTGTCCAAACTCCACTACAACCACCAACATAACCCTAAACTTATCTGTAACACAATCTTATAACTACTACAAACAGGCCAAACTGCCACTCTTTCACCAACTAACAACAACAACTTTGACGTTATAGTTAACAAATTCAATACACATTTCATTCACATTGCCCTCTCTCTACTTAATAAGAAACCACCTTCCAGCCTCACTATCTCAAACCATACTAATTGCCACCAATATCTTTTACCCCTCCAATAAGTATCAAAAAACACCTTCTAAAACTCAAAACTTCTACCCCATCTGCTGTCAACCTGCTGCCATAATATCACAAAATTGGTGCAGGTTCTATCACATACCCTGTAACTATACTTATAAACCAATAAACCGACTTCTCCAATTACCGATCTATAGCTATTCTACCTCCACTCTCGAAAAATACTAGAAAATTGCATTCGTTCCCAACTTCTGTCCTACCTTCACAATAGCAGTCTCCTCTCCAGCACACAACATGGTTTCCAACCTCATCATAGCACCACTACTGCTCTACTCAGTTTTACCAAAATAATAAGCTCTAATAGAAACACTGGCAACCTAGTAACCCCCCCTTTTCTTCCACACTTCAAAAACATTTGACACAGTTTCACACCAACACCTACTCCATTTATCATCCTGCCTAAGGACTCTCTTAGCTGGTTTCACAGTTATCTCACCAGCAGGCTTCAGGCTGTAAATTATTAATGAGATCTTTCTCCCTTTATGTCTGTCTCTGTTGGCATACCTCGGTGATCTATTCTAGACCCTTTACTATTCAACATTTTCAATAATAATCTTCACAAAGCTACAAAAGAAGCATCCCTAGTCCAATATGCAGATGATGCCATTCTCATATGCTCTGCATCAAGTGTACTACTATTTTACAAGATGATCCAAGAATCATTTTCCTCTATTGAATCCTGGCTAGATGACTACCAGCTACTTTTAAATGATAAAGAAATTAATGCTATTTTTACCCAAAAATCTCTGTTAACACAAAAACAATCCTTCAGCATCACATGAGCAAATAATGCCACAGCTGAAATAATTTCCAACACAAAGCTTTTTACTGTCATAATTGATGATACATTAAAATATAATCAATACATCACTCAAGCCATCATAAAAAGTCACCAAAAAACTGGTCTTCCTATAGTAAAATAAACATTTTCTCACTGATTCCTGTTGGAATTCTTTAGCATCATCTTACTTTGTCCCTTCACTTATCTATGTGACACCGATTCTGACTAATCTTTACTCTGCCTTAAAAATAAACTAGAGGTCTGCAACAATAAAATAGCTAAATTTGCATCCAACTTAACAAATTATTCACACCACTGCGTAGCATGTAAGCACTTCACTGGCTTGAACTACTGAATTACCTTACCTACTCCCAACTGTTTAGTGCCCACAAAATAACACACAAACCCAAGACCTGCCCATCATTACAAAACATCCTCAAACACTATTCCTCTGCTAGGAATCTGTACTCACAAAACAAATGTGTCCTGACAGGACCAAGTCTCCTAACAGTGCAGGCAACTCACTTTATATTGCTGAGCACTGGAATTCCATCCTACCCATGCTAAAACAAGACAACATTACTACACATTTCAAGCACAACCCAAAACATTTAACTTTCTTGTGGCTATGCTCACATTCCTATTCTGAATAAGCCCACCCTTCTTTCTGTTTTTCTTCCCTTACCAATCTCTCTGTCAATCACCGTGGCTCTGTCATGTTTTTTTCCTTGTCTCTTTTTCCTTTCTTTCACTCCCTCACTACTGCTCCTACATCTAACTTATATCCTTAATCCTCTTCTACTAATTTCTTACAGACCTCATCACTGTACCTCTCATTTTCTGTTCCTGCTCTAGTGACAACCAACCTCATTTATGTCAATATACATACTGAAACTTTGTGCATTTACATTGCTCTTGTAACTCCAGCTTTTACATGTTAACATGTCTTTGACTTATGTACAATAATATAACTTCTAAAGTTTATGAGAAATGTAGCTACCATTTGTCTCAGTATTACCTGCAAAGTAATTCAATTAAAATGTTTAATTGTTTCACTATTGTTCATTGTAAGAATGTATTTTATGTTGAGCTTTACTCCCTAGACCTCTGCTGAAAATGGGACTTAAGTCTCTTCTAACTTTCTTGGCAAAAAAGGACAATAAAATAAATAAATACATAAATTAATAGAACTTTTGGCTGTCTCCGAATTTCTACACTCACAGCTAATGCCCTGACTCTGTCATGCAGAGTTAAACAATATTGAGAGGGTATATCATTTACTTTCCTTTGTTCTTTGTTAGCCTTTTTTTTTGCATCAACAGATTTCCAGAAGTCATCCCATTTTAAAACCCAAGTTCTGCTCTTCAGCATTATTTATTTTAGCTGTCCTACAACTTTAGGGTAAGGAGCATCACTCTTAAATAAGGTTTCACTTTGCACAGTTGTAACAATGGACTACAAAACATCATTTTGTAAGAACCTATTAGAAATATTCTAATGCAAAGTATTCTCATTTTACTGTGCCAATGCTCTATCTGTGATCAGACTCCTTGACTGATCCCACTTTCTTTTATGAGCCCACAATGCAGTATTTCAGAAGACTTTAACAATTGCCCAAGTACGAATATAACAGCACATTTATTGTTTTTTTTGTTTTTTTTTGTTAGTACCATTTTGCCTCTCATTTTCCACATATTTAATCTGCAGCCAGGTTTGCACACAGATTTCTTTCTTGTACCTAGCAGGGAATCCGTATTCCACTGTTATATAATTTTACTTTTAAAAGCAGCGCCTTACACAAACTTAAGTCTGACAAATACTAGAGTTGTGATATGCAATTTTGCTGCACACAAGCGCACACACACACACACACACACACACACACACACACACACACACACACACACACAGACACACACACACACTCACACACACACACACACGCACACACACACACAAACACACACACACACACTCCATTTTTGTTGCAAACCTCTAGTGTAACAGAGAATTTTCTTTTCCAAGTAATACTTTCATTACCACAAAGCCTCACTTTTATTGGTGGAGCTATCCTCCACACTGGCACTGGGCAAATTTTTTATTGTTGGTATAACAGTTCTCCTGATATTAGCAACTGACCCCTCAGGAAGATTTGCTTTTTATTTATGTTTCTCATATAATTTGCCATAGACGTTGTATTACTGTTTGCTAAGAAAAGAAGATTCAGACAGCAGTTTGTAAGAACTTGTGCTGTGCAGAGACCCACCATTTCTAAGTCAACAGCTGAATATAGTTTCTAGCAAAACAGTTTATTTCATGAACAACACATTTCTGTTCAGATAACATTTAGAATTAAGTGATTTTTCACTTTCTTTAAACACATGGCAATTCTCAGATACAAATGCTTGATTTATACAAGCTGTGTGGTTTCACTGTTGCAGCATACAGTACTCTGAATTACATTTGACATTATTATTCTGCTCCACCTATTGTGATCCCAGCTGTGCACTCAACAGTTTGTTTCTAATTTTTTTTTATTTCACAACAAAGGGTCCCATTGCGTATGCTTCCTCTTTTGCTTATGCTTCCTCTTTCGACACACCTTTTATTTACATTCATCAAAACTTCCTAAATAGACTTCTCTTGTTAGTGTCATGGTAAACAAGTACAACATGGAAGTGGTACTGTATTTATATCTATGCTTTAGTAGTTTTGATCAATTTCAGAAACACCATACCATTGAACTTTTAGCTTGTGATCATTTAGCATTTTGCATACTGTTTAGGTTGCAGTTTTGTGCACATAGAATAGCCGCATTTTCTCTTGCACACAGTTCAGAATTGTCTAAAAGCAGTGAAAGTTTTTCTCAGTACATTTTCCCATCACTGTTTCTGTAAAAAGACTTTGAACTGCAAAGTTTTTCTAAAACTGCATCAGTTACTGCTTCACTTTCTTTAAGCATACCACTTTTCCATGTTTTCCTTTTCCATACTTTGCATATGCTAGCAGCATTCTGTTGCATTTCGGGACTGTCCCAGCAGTTTTCACCAAGTAACAGGTACTTTGAAATCCTAATGCTTTACTGTTCATTGGCTGTATGTCTTTGTTAACATTTCAATAAATCCGTTTTTTAGTTTGAGAATTCAACACGATTTTGCAGTATTTATTTTCTTGCATACATTTAGCTTCAGCTTTTTTTCCAGCAGTATTTTTCAGCATATGCTTCATATTGCACCAGCAGTTTCCCCAATTATTTTTTTAGAGAAGCTTTGTGCATTCACTAGACATACCCCGGGATTCATGAAGCTCGGCGCAAGGCCGGCGTAAGGCCTGCGCCGGCGGTGCATGGAATAGCCGGCGCAGTAGCGCCATATACATATTAATGAGAGTGCACCGGAATCACAGACACGTGCGTAGTGTACGTGAGCGAGCCCAGGTAGGATGCGTCTGGAGGCGTGTCTAAGCCGGCATGAGGTGAGCAACCTAATGTGCTGACAGCCACGGTCCGCCCACAATAGTAATGGCAGCAGCCAGGTCCTGTGCAGAATGAAACGCACGTACAGTATGCAACATAGCCCCGTCCCAAATTAACGGAGAAGCAAATAGAAGCCACGAAGGCATAAGTGTACCCATCCAAGGAGCAAAGGATACGCATAAGACCGCGTTCGTCCCGCAATGCACCGTCAGTGTTTACACTCAGAGAAGGTGTACAGCCGCATGTCAGCGCACCGCACCGACATAGGAGCAGCGACTAAGGTCACCACCTGTCCCACTTTGGTTGTGGCAGTCTCTCCATGGCCAGTTGTGTCCCGAAAAACGATTAGAAATGGCTGATGTGCTACGATTGTAGGACACAATGATATCCCGTATTTAATGTAATGGTAGCATGAATTGGTTATTTCTGTAACAGAAATACCTACATGACACAAGAAACAGAATAAGCAAGCAAATTGCCACAACAATAAGCATATTATTTAGGCAAACAAGTGAAGTTCTATGCTATATAGTGACCATTTGTATGTGTCGGCCTGTAAAGTCAGATGTGAGTCCCGGAAATATCCCAGATCGGAAACTGGAAAAGGTGGAAACCCCAGTAGCGACATGGGCATGGTCACCAGGGTTACCTGCTGTCCCAATGTGCCATGGACAGTCCCTGATTGGACAGTCATGTCCCTGTAACAATCATAAAAATGGAAAATGACCTCCGATCCCCTGCCACGCAAATTCCCGCAATATACATGTAATAGTAGCATAAAACATATACATTACGATATGAAACACAGACATGGCATAAGAAAATAAATAAGGAACCCAAATGCTTACAGAATAAGCTTATAGTATGGCAAACAAGTGAAGATCTGTCAACCGCACTAGCCGTGGGTATGTGTAGTCCTGCAAATCCCGAAGTTTCCACATAACATGCCCCACTATGGGCACTGGAAAAGGTGCCAACCATAATGGTCACAAGCAGTAGTGAGAGTACATAGCCGGGTAGCTGTGTTCACATAACAACAGTAAGGAAGCAAGATACCTCAAACACAGGCAAACATGTGCATAGCAACATATCCCACACCCAGCAACGTCTCTGTTGCATACACTGGATGGCGTATGATGAAGTGTAATATCCAGAAGCAGAACCCATGCATTCGGATGTACTACACAATAGCCTCATTGTACATGTCAGTCCCACCCATGTATACCTCTGCACCCAAACCTGCTAGCATCCGTGTGCAGCTATACAACCACACACAATGTGCATACCTGAACTGTGGTAAGATGTTTGTGTTAGGCAATGCCACGCGGCCAAACACGCACCCCACATGTCACCAACCCACCGCAGGTACAGATATGTAAATGGCTGCATGTGAATGTGTCAGCAGAATGTGTACATCCCGCATGTAGTATGTACCCATCCAAACCATCTAGGTTTGCATACGACACGGTGCACATAACTGTACACATGTGGACAAGTCGGGTCGTTGGACCACCGCATCGATGATTATCTATGCAGTGAAGTCAATCACATATAGCGGAACAGGTGCCTACCAAACAGGACGTCCTAACAGGGTGCTACAGGCAAAGAAGGGGAAGCTGGGACATCACATGTGGAGATTAGCGTAGCTGGACGGACAAATACACACGGTCAAGGTAAAGGACGGAACAACATGCATATGGCCGGATGGATGTTGTTCGTAAAATATATAGAAACACATATGAAGTTCCAGTTTACACTCGAAATACTATATAATGCATTGAATTGTACCGTACAATATGGCAGTAGAACTAAGCCTGCATGTAATTGGTGAAGCTAAGCTGTACTGTGATGGAATTCTGAACCTGGCAGTAAGCAGTACAGCAGGCTCATGTCTGTCATCATTAATAATTTGCTGGGTTACAGAACAATAAATGTATGTACATGCATAACAGCACTCCTTCCCCAGAGGAGGATGGCCTTGTGAGCTCTATCGAAGATAGCAGTACAACTCTTTACCAGAGAGACAAAGCAACGTATTAAGAAATTAACTGTCCACTGTATCGTAACAGTCTAGGGTCCTTGAAACAGCTACAATCACAAAAGGATACTATAATGTACAAGGTGCCTTGCAAGGCTGTGTTATTCCCATGGGAAAACATTTTAAAAGCACGACCCCAGCACCCACGTATGTATAGACTATTGCGGACCATAGTGATGGAAATGCCCTGTTACCGACCACGTCAGTAAGGTGGGCAAAAGCTGATTGTAAACACTATATAAAGAAACTGCTTACTGTAAAGAGTCAGACAAAACTCTCCTACTTGGACTGTATATTATTTAGCCTGCCTGTGTACACTACTAAAACTTTCCGAACCCGAGCCTCCTGTGTTATCGGCTGTCACTTAGAAAAGCCTACTGATAACTACAGTCTGGTTGTAACAACTTATTTCACATTGTGATCCTTGTAATCCGGAATTCCCTTGGTAAGCTACAGGTCAGAGTACATGGCTGGTTAGACATGTACGCTGGAGAATATGCATAAATGGTTCTGCTTGAATGAAAAGACCTCCGACTGAATTGTTGTGTGTAAAGAGGCTGTTTACTGTCTGATCTGTGGCTGAAAAGCGGGAAAGTGGATCCCAAGAAGAAAACGTGCAGCCGTAAACAGGAGGCCCAGGTAAGGAGTGTCTGCCTTTTTGTGTGTATTGTAGATCAGGGACCAGACTACATTGTGTTTCTGTTAACAGTAGTGATATCGGGTCGAAGACCTACCCACATACTGTTAAATCTGAACATAGGTCAGGGGAACACACAGCAGAGTAAATAGTGATTGTAGACACTACAGTGGATACAGGGAAGGAGACACCACGTGGTATGACAGAAGGGTACGTAGCAGTCGTGTAGAGGATATGGGAGATTATTGAAGCAACACATCATGTGATCCGCGTTTGACGGGTGACGTGAAGAATATGCAATCGCAGAGAGCACATAATGTGAGTTACGCAGCAAAATGGGGTAATAAATATGACATTGATGGTATATTATGCAAAATATCGTTACTGAAACATTGTAATCCCTGAAAATTTGATGCATATGTTCCAAGGTAAACACCTGTTCCACCCTGAGAGGGATAGTCCCTCTCTGGCCAGCCGTGTCCTGTAAACAAACCGAACAAATGTCAAATGTCCTGATATCTCAGGACAAACATTTCCCAGATATATATCAAAATGGTAGCATAAAACAGTAAACTTGTATGTGGAACAGCAAAATATAATAATAAACAGAATAAGCAACTGAAATGCTACAACAATTGGTCGCTCTCCTGGCAAAACGTGAATTCCTGTCCTATGTACTGGCCGTGGGTATGCATTCTCCAGGCAAATTACACGTTCCGAACACTAATGTCCCACATTGTGCATTGGAAAAGGTGGCAGCCCTAAGATGTGCAGGCGACAAAGCAGCGACAATTGGGTATCCGTCATGCACATCGGTGGACTGAGGTAGTGTACCGAAGGGAATAGAACACTACAAATGGCTAAGCATCATACGTACATAGAGAAGATCATAATACAGTAGTACCGATAGCCCCCACAACCCCCTACCACCTCCGATACCACATCCAGGATATTAAGCGGGAGGGCAGGCTACTCCCCACACGTTATCCTGTGTCAACAGAGGTAGCACAACGAACAAATGTAATAGAAGCTATTGAAACCACATCCCGAACACGTAACATACCTAGGGACACCCGAGTAAGAACACAGTACTAAAACAGAGTGAGGATATCTGTCAATTAATTGAAGTACCGAACCCTCATGCAGGACAGGAAGGCCAGGACCCAACCCCCATAGCGTATAGACCGTGGACACCAGAAGATATCTGTAAAGTCATAGAGGGAATTCCCCATCCACAAAGTAATCGCTATTCACCATGCAATACCCCTGTATCTCCTGATCGGAAACCAAAAGGGGAATGGCGGATGGTACAGTATGTACAAGCTGTAAATCATGTAAGAATACTTAGGGTAGCGTTGGTGCCAGACCCACACACTATATTCAATGCTATGAACATGCCACAGAAGTATCTTACCGTGGTACATATAAGCTATGATTACTTTGCAATACCTATACATCTACATAGTCCGTATTGCTTTGCATGTACAGTCAGGGTGACAGATACAGCCATACCCGGCTATCGCGGGGCTACTGTGAAAGTACAACGATATTCTCACAGGGGATGGCTAGCTACATTCCGGTGTTAACTCCACCCGGGGCCAGTCAAGTTCTACTTTATTTGGATGATATTCTGCTTGCGGCCCCTACCCAGCAGCAATGTATGGAAGATACAATAGCATTATTGAGATAATCAGCAGAACAGGGACATAAAGTAAGCAAGCATAAATTGCAACTACAGAGAATACAGGTCAAGTACCAGGCATATCTGGTATCCAAGTAGGGTAGAACATCACATGACGATAGGAAGGTAGCAATATAATAAGCACCCAAGCCAACTAACAAGAAGGGAATGATGTCCTGTCTGGGCCGACTAACACTTGTTAAATCTGGATACCAAACAATGCTGTGGAATCCGCTGTATTGTTTGCCTTAACCTTTAATACACCTATGGCAGCACAACACATAGTACACCGGATTACAGTAGCAGAAACAGCGTTCTGCAGACTAGAATGATTGATAGCCTCAACAGCTGTAGTAGGTCTCGTGAATAATCATAACACATGTTGTCAGACCGTAGATTGTAAGCGGAGATATGTGACGTCAGTCTTGATGCAACAGCAGGGAAGTAAGCAACGCTAAATAGCTGACTACTCATTGCAGTTGGACACTGTGGCATGGTCAGTGCCACATTGTGTACAGGCAGTTGTTGTAGCACCCATGGCAGTACAGGCCCCGGCCGTAATGTTACTAGACCACCCTCTCACTGTGAGAATGTCTCATGCAGTTGCGATCAATCTGCTGCAAGAGAAGATAGCATTCCTGACCCGTGCTAGACATTTGTCATGTTTGACCATACCGCTGAGTCAACCTCACATGGTGATTGAACGTTGTACAACATTAAAACTATCAACGTCACGTCCGACACCTGTGTATGGCACACCACACAGTCGCCTATACGAAATGGATTAAATAACTACACACAGACATGATAACACTGATATACCCTTAGATGATGCAGAGGTGACAGTTAATGTGTACGGATCATGTAGACAGAGTCCTACAGGAACGAATGAAGTAGTTTATGCAGTAGTTATTGATAATGGCATTGTAGACGGCCAAACCCTGCAGCATAACGTGTCTGCTCAAGCAGCAGAATAGATAGCTTTAACACATGCTTGTACTGTAGCGGAAAACTGATGTGTGGACATATGTCCCGATAGTCATTCTGTTGTCTGTGCAGTGCATGTTTATGAGCAGCAGTGGAAGAATAGGGAATGATAACATCCACGGTAAACCGATTAATCATGCGCATATGAACCTGAATGCATTAGACTACATGCAGTTACCCACTGAACTCCTTTGTGTACTGCTGCACTAATAAAATGTTATTAATCCCAACTTCCTGTGTTAATAGTGTCATGTTGAAAATACGAATGAGTGTTACAGTTTGATTTAAAAAGACTTAATTGACGGATGTTTACGTTCTAGCATGGGAATAGGGTCGAAGACAAACATCACAATGTCCATGTGTACCACATACACACAGCCAGTAACACGCAGTAGTAGTGCATGAAGGCATACACGACTGTGGGAATAGTACAGGACATATGGCACGTGCCAAGTGCAGATGCATGACACAAACACCAGGATGGGTGTCTGCAAAGAGGAACATGTGCCAACTACACCTCCCACAGATGTACCGGCAATAAAAACACATGGCAAACACACAGACACACTACTGTCCAACACATGACTGCAACGGAGCCTGGTCAAACACCAACATGAAGCATGCACAAACAGGGACTTGAGTAATGTTTGCCTTAACACCCCATAGGCCAAAGAAGAATAGAATGGACATATGCATGTAATGCTGTGAAGGATGTGTGGTAGTCCTCAGTATCACAGTGTTAGGGACACAGATACACTGTCATCAACCGTGACGTATGTGCAATGTACACAGTACACAGCATACCTGCATGTAATACAGAGGACAATCATGTGCCACAGAAATATACAGTGAGCGAAAGAGTATAGTGGATAGACAATTGTACATGTGACAAACTATGAATATAGGTTCACACGTCCATAGGTACAGGGTAGGCCATCGTCCCAGGCCCAGCCATAATACTACACCATAGTTAGGATGACTTTGCCAACCTTCTGTGCTTCAGATGAAATACCCATGATATTGCTGTATCTCCGTCAAGCAGTGATAATGATGGCGTGCGTGACCTATACCTGCAATTCTCCATCCAATGGACAACATAGCTGCGAAAAAGGCTAGGAAGGATGTCTGTCTCACATGTACTGTGATGTAGATCCACAGCATAATGAGTGTCTGGGTGATATATGTGTCACCAAACACAGGCGAATAATGACCGTGACAAGGTAAATGACACCAGCGCAAGTGATTCTGAGGGATGCGGATACAGTAGGTGAAGCACACATGACATATGGGTTGACATGGCCTTGTATGTCAGGCACAGGTCAACGCTAAACAGCAGGTATGTGACGTGATGTGGCAGGGGTCCTACATGTGGGGCAGCATTACACAAAATGGTGTCAGCCTGCATCTGTACAACAATCAACCTATGTGGGCTTCCCAGCTGCAGTAGGTGTATGGTCAGATACAGTCTGAATGGGGCAATGTAGTAGATCATAGGTGTAACACGTAATGGGTACAAGGAGACAATGACCTAGCCTGATGTAGATGTGAATCCCTGCACCAACAGGTGGGCAATGTATAGAAGACCCACCACAACCACGATAGCAACGTGTTATTGTGGAATGAATGGTGACCGCTGCAACACTGTCCCTGATTCCTGGTAAATCACTACTGTACTGGGTGGACCAGCCACCTATATGCTGGACAGGGGTGGCCTAGTTCTACACCACAGGTATGATGTTGCATTATCGTCGCATTTAGCTGTGGGACATGTCCCTGACAGCAGATATGCATACCTGGGAGGCTCCTCGAAGGATATCTGTGTCAGATGTCTGTCCCACTATGGCACCTGTTTGCAGTCATCTACAAACACTGTTGCCCATAGCACCCCTGTGTGTGCCTGTACCGTGAAAATGTAGGTGTATGACAGGAGTGCAGACTTGGAAGGGCCCCATGGGACACCACTTGGCTGACAGGCAGTAGGTCCTGACATGCTGCCAGCAACTATGACCGTGTGGGTTGTGTCACATAGACAGTTTATGAACACATTCTGTGATGTGCTGTGTTCACATCCCAGGCAATGGGTTTATTATCAACGATACCTGAGGGGGTAATGTGTGATGAAGGGCTTTGCCAGGTCGCAGGTAGGCTGTATGGACTGCAACACTTTTTCCCCATCAGTGGCCTCCCGGCGACTGTCCTGAAAATGTCAACCATGCTTTAAAAGGCATGAACACGCCTCCTGAACAAGACAAACCGTGGTGTTATTGAGAACTAAAGAGTATGTATGTCCCTATGCAGTCATGGTATGCGAGCCACAGTATGATCCCCTCCCCATGTCTTGCAGATAGGTCTCCTCAGGGTAATGGGACAGTAATAACCAGCCTCAGTGGAGGTATTGGCCTTGTGACGTGGGACTACAGTTGCCATGTGACACAACCTGGAGTACCCTACCTGAGGTGAGGCTACAGAAATAGCTGTCCTAACTGGCGGGTCCAATTCATAACCGAGATAGTTGGAGTACACAGCGGGGTCACCAGCTTAACTCTCATGGATGCTATATCCACTACCCTGGAGAGAGCATGTCCCACCTGTGTGTCACAGAACATTTGGTGACCACAAACCACTCTGGTACACACATCTCCTCATGTGGCGGGGGAGGGTGTGGAGATGTCCTCACTGGACTTGTCAGCCTGTATGTTGGCAATGTGTGTATGTTGAGTAAACCCCACCTCTATGTGAACCCAGTGATCCAGAGCATATGTGGGAGCTGAGCCCCAGGTGTCCCCAGCATAGCAACTGGAAAGGTGGTATGATTGTTAGCCAGGTCCATGTAGGTATATTCTGTGGAATGTGCCCTGGACTATTTCAAGGACAGTGTAAGCCTGGGCCATGATGCCACTAAGGGTGTCATACTCCCTCAGCCAAGGTGTCGGCTCCACCTTGTAGTAGCCACCTCCTCGTGTTGTAGCATCCTGTGTATGGCTGGCGCACACCACACACTGGATGCTTGGCATTGGTACAGTGAACCACACAGTTGGGTAGAGTGAATGAGAAGCTGGCTCATGCAGTCCTGGGGTACTGGTAGATGGCAAATGCTTGATTGATGCAGTGGCTGCCGTGCACAGCCGACCACTGGCTCAGGGTTACTCAAAGGAGACCACAGTTACGTGCGTAGAATTGTGTCCAGTCTGCCTCTGCGCAAGCAATGTGTAGCGGTAACTGGGCAACACTCACACGGAACCTTGGATGCCAAAAGCAGAAGCCAATGTCCAAATAACATAGATCAACTTCTGCATGTCAACATGTCTTATCATACATGTGATTGGACCGCGTGTCTGCTAATTATAATTTGCAAATGGCCGGTAAGAGTTTGGCCTAAAGCTCCCGTATGAATGTACACAGTCTGGGTGGGTGTTGTTTTACGGGATAATAAAGGTGCGGTAATACTCTCCCAATACGTGACCTCTCTGGGTATGGTGGGCGAATTAGTGGTTGGTTAACCTGCAACATTGGATGTATAGCGGCCCCATTGGTTTCTGGTGCTTGAAGAACATGGTTTCCCTGTAGCACAACACAGTATGGGTAGTCACACACATCCATGATTTAGCTGACACATTGGCAGCATCAGTGAATCCCACTTGCTCCATATACCCAAGGACACAGTCCGACAGGCTCTACACTTTAAATATGCACAGTGGTGTCCATATTGTCGGACCCAAAAGGAATTTGACATCTACACCAGATTCTAAAGCTAACAATAACTTTTCAATACGCATTCGGAGACCCATTGTCATCACCAGGTACACATATGCACTTTCGCCATAGCGCATGTTTAATGTTTACTGATAGCTTATCCATGTAATGCAGCAGAGATGCAGAGACATACCCAGGGTACCGGGTCCATAGAACAATGCGTATTGGCTATCCACAGTCCCTTGCACACATGAAGGATGTGTAATGGGTACTGTCGATTATTTACAGTGAAGGGATTCTGGGTATATAGAGCTCTGGGCCCGGTAAAATTTGCTTGCAAGAGCTAATCTTTTGTCCACTTCCGTTTCGGAGAGTGGATGTGTCGCGTAGCACCTTCGCCATACTATCCGCTAATAATGCAAACATCCCCACTGGAGAATGCCTAAATGCAGTGTTCTGAGAATGTGGGTACAGTCCTAGTACTAGTGTCCAGTAGAAGTGAGCAATTGTCACCGGATGGACAATCATTATGCCCAAAAGATGCCACCCACAACATCGCAAACCGGGTAAAATTACACAGCCCTTGCTAAAGGCATAACACAGAAATACACATAGGGACTGCAGTTTTGACACATTCCCACATACAAAAAGTCAGGACTACAGTTAACTTACCTACAAGAAATACACAGCACTCATAAAATCTGCCAGCAACAGAATGAGGAGCACCCGCTACCATACAGCTGGAACTAGATGTCACGACCTGTGGAACACATACTAATGGCACACACTACAACGTCAATGTAGGATATGTAAACTATGGCATTCCCCACCTATATAGAAGACAACATGGTTAAATGAATACATAGGTAATCAACGCCATGTTCCGGTGGTGTTATATTGGAAATACAGTGATGGATATGTCCCATTGCGGGGATGTCTTTGGCGGGTTTATATGGAAGTTAAAAGTTGCTAACCAGCATCTTTTGGATGCCATGTCATTTTGTCCGCAGTACTAAATCACCCTTTGTGGTTATAGTAGCACCATGTGGAATGGGTAGTCCCAACAGACATCCGCGATTGCTGAACACACAGTACGGGGTGAAACCCACTGCTCACAAGGACACAGATCCGACCAAGCTCTACATTTTACATATGCACAGTGGTGTCCATTGTAGGACCCATAAATTGTGGAAAGACCCAAATGATGTCTTATTTCAATGTGTACCTGTACTAACTTTAATCGTGCATTTTGCAGGCACACATATGCACTGCCGTGTTTAGCATGTTGCTGATAGCTGTCCATGTAATGCAGCACAGATGCAGAGAAATACCCAGGGTACCGGGTCCATAGAATTAGCGCTCCACATCACAGTCCACTCATTACATGAAGGATGTGTAATGTGTACAGTCCGATTGTTGCAGTCAAGGGATTCTGGGTATGCAAATGTGGTGCTCGGTGTTGTTTTGGCAGATCTCCGTTGTCCCAGCCTCTGTGAGGAGGGATGTGGGTATAGCATCGCAGCCTTCGCACCAGTAATGATGCCAAAGTATCCACCAGATACTGGTAAAAGCTGGGTATGAAATGTAGCCAGAAGCCCTATATCAGTGTCCAGTAGGCAATTCCCCATGGATGGACAAATTAATACGACCAAGATGGAACCTATAACTGGACACCTGATGGAATTATACAGCTGCAGTGAGGCATAACACAGGAAATACTGATAGGGATTTACAGTAGACACTCCCCATACACAGCCAGGGCTGCCAGTGCGAACGGCCCGGCCCACACACCAGTCGATCTGCCAGCAACAACAGCGAGGATCACTTTCGCTGCACATACTCACGGAACAAATGGGCGACCTGTGGGACACATACTAATGGCACACTAACAACTTCAACTAGGAAGGTCATAGGATGTTTCAACACTGGTGTTCCTCGCATACTCAATAGAACATCCTTCAATGAATAAATCACGGTATACATGTTTGTGGCTGTGTTATATTGACAATACAATAGGCGTATATGTCCTACTGGGCCTTTTGAAGAATACCTAAAGCGGTTGCCAACCTGCAGCATGACATCCATACCATTTGGGTTACTTTCGTAGTAGAGACAATGGTGTCCGAGTTAGCACAACATAATATGTGTAGTCAAATACACATCCCGCCGATTGGGAACCTGGCTACAGCGAGCCGCTCCCCAACCACTTGCTGCAGGTGGATGGACACAGTCCAACATGTTCTTACATTCTACATATGCACGTGTGTGTCCATTTAATAGGACCCAAAAATTTCCTATAGCAGTGGCGGCATCTGCTGCGATTGAGAGAAAATGATGAACTACAGGCGTCACGGATGGCACGCGCTGCAGATATGCATCACGTAAACGCCAGTGTGCTCAAGGTTGTTGACAGCTGTCCATGAAATGCTTGGGACAGATGCACAGAAATCCACAGATTGTGTAGTCTACACACATGATAGCCCATATCCCATTCCCGCACGCATGGAGGATTTCAATGGGTACTGTCGAGGGTTGCAGCCATGGGCTCTTGGGTATGCGTAGCAATGGGTGCTTTGAGACGAGGCGATTGGCGAGATGATCCAATGTCCCGCCCGTGGGGGTAGACCAGTGGGTGCAGAACATGGCTTACCCCCACCAGCCTTCACTTAATCGCGTAATCATCCACCGGAGAATGCCCAACATGCAGGTGTGACATGGGTATAGCCGAGACACCTCGCAAGTCCCGTAGGCATTTTCCAAGGATGATACACGCGTCAGGACATAATGGTACCCATAATAGCAAACCTGGTCAAATCACACAGCTGTAGTGGCAAGGCATAACACGGAAATACACAGATGGAAACAACAACAGTAGACAGGCCCTTAGAAACTAAATCCAGCCAGCGATGCGAATCCCCGCGTACACAGCAGCAAGCTGCCGCTAGCTGTGTATGTGGGGATCACCGCGCTGCACCCTCCAGCGGAACACTCTGAGGGGAGACCTGTGGAACACATGGTAATGGCACACCAACAACGTCAACTAGGAAGGTCATAGCATGGTTAGCGTATGGCATTTCCCACCCATAAAGCAACATCCTGTGTACGCGAATAAATAGGTCTACCATGTACCGCTGTTATTATTTATAATGGCAATACAGTGGCGGATAGTTCACGGTATGGGACCCCTGAGGATTACTTAAACCAGTGATTTGCCAACCTGCAGGACTACAGCAAATTTCATATGGGTTACTTATGGAAGGACCGCAGGTTCTGTGAACACTACATAATATGGGTAGGCAAACAGACATCCGCTGACTGGGGAACATACAGCGGCAGGTCGAAAACCACACTGGCGGGCCGGACACAGTGCACCATGCTCTACACTTCACATATGCACATTGTTGTCCATAGTAGGACCCAAATATCTGTCCTTAGGTGCTGGGCAACAGGCTTGCTGGCCATTGTGTGACCCTGAAGAAGTGACATAGCCGCGTGACTACTGGCTTCAGGTAGATCATAAGCACCACAGAAAAGCATAGCCTATACAAGGGTGATGACAAGTGTCCATTAAATGCAGGACACATGAATCCGGACTTCCACAGGTAAGCCGCCGTGGTTCAGACATCGGCGCTCACATCCCATTCCCGCACACATGAAGGATGATGCAATGGGTACTGTCGAGGGTTGCAGTCACAAGGGAGTCTGGGTATGTAGACTCTGGGTCCGGTGTTGCTCACAGCACAGCCTTAATCCTTTTGTCCTGCCCCGTGGGAGGGATGTGTGCGTAGACACATGCGCTACTCTCCGCTAATAATGCAAACCATCTACCGGAGGAATGCAAAAATGCAGGTGTGAAATGTGTACAGCCCTATACCAGTGTACAGTAGGCAATTCACATGGATGGACAAGCGTATGACTAAGATGGCACCCATAACTTTGCAAAACCGGTGGAATTTACACTGCCGTAGTAAGGCATTACTACAAGTAATACACACATAGGGACTACAGTTGGACATTCCCCATACAACAAAACACAGACAACCAGCCGATTAGAAGTCCAAAGCAAAGACGAGCCTTACTGTACTGGGGACCGTCCAGTGACCACTCAGAGCACACCACAGAATTCAAAGGCAGTCACCATAGTCTAGCTGGAGCCCACCGCCTGCTTCATAAGCAGACTTATTCAGAATACATACACTGCAGTCCAACCTACTCACATTTAAAAGCATTAATTGGTCAGTACATTAGATGTGCTAGGTACTAATTACATGCCTTAAAAGACAGACAAACAAACATGAACCTTACTTGGGTTAGATCCCACACAGTGAGGACATCAGACATTGCTTGAAGAAGGTACAGTCTTCATGGGAAAATGAAATATATGTACATATATATGAAAGATGAACCAACATAAAATGTTTCCAAATGTCGGCTAATGTAAGATACACGCCCATATATATGTCCCTACGGATTATTACCCAGCTGTTAACAAGAACTGCAGACACCTAATGCAATATAAAATGAGACCATAATATATACACACATAAACCGTATGATTCCTTGACTACTGTAAAATAGACCAACGAAATGTAAAGATTCACAAATGTGCTAATGTAAATATTCGGCGTAGAAGGTTGGCTTTAGTAATAAATCAATTCAGACATCCATGTCTAAATACTAACTTACAAGGCCAGCGAGGTGCTTGCCCTCACGTACTGGGATGTTGTTCCACAGCATAGTTTGTGTCACGGGTGATGAATCTGTCCCAACAACACGCGTTCGATGGACATGACAGTGTCAAGGTGTACGCCAGCTGCCCTTTGTGGTTCTGAGGATCTAACTTATTTTTCGTGAGGCATATTACCCATCTCAGATCTGGGTTCGACATAGCCTTGTATGCCAGGCACGGGTCACCTCTGGGCAAGTGGTATGCAACTGTATACAGCTGGATTTCTTTTCAGTCGGGTCAGTATAACACATGTACCTGAGCCCCTGCATCTGTTTGTCGATGAACTGTTGGTGCCTTTTCCAGCTGCTGCAGGTGTTGGGTCAGATACATTCTGAACGAGCAGGCATTGTACCCAATCATAGGTCTAATGAGTGATGAGTACAAGGGGACAATGACCTCCCTGATCTACATATGTGAACTTCCTTCATGATGATGTGGGCAATGTGGATGGGGTCTACCTAACTATGTTAGCTTAACATGTGTGTCCAACGAACGGTTAACAACAACACGTGTCCCTCAGATCACTGGTAACCCCCTCTGTGCTCAGTGGATTGCCACTATATATGGTAGCTTCGGGGAAGTAACCTTGTTCTTCCCGAAGGGTATGCCTATGCATTTCCTTGCATTTAGCTGCAGGACATTATCTCTGGTACCGCACTTATCAACATCTGTAGAGGCACTCCTGAAGGATATCTGTGTCCCAGATGTGTGTGTACTTTTGGCACCCGGTTTGCAGTCATCTGCAAACATTGTCACCATAACCCCTGTGTATGCGGTACATTGGAAACGTGAGATGCTGAGAAATAGTGGACCCAGGACTACAGGCCCCCATGGGATTAACCACCTGTGACTGGCTTCCCTTGTGAGTATGACATGGCGCCAGCAACTATGGCCATGTGTGTTGTTCTGTAACTTAGCCAGTTTGCAACCCATATGGCGATGGTATGGATTTACATTCAAGATGACGGGTTTATCAATTATACCGAGGGAGGTATTGTAGCAGTCGAAGGCCTTTGCCGGGTTGAGGTAGCTGTATGGACTGCTTTACCCTCTCATCAATGGCCTTGGTGACTGATTCTACAAAGTGAAACACGTGTAAAAGGCATGATCTGACTCTGACCAAGCTAAACTGGGTTGTATCCAAAGTATGCAAGTCCCCTATGTCTTTATCTATGTGTTCCATTATGATCCATCTCCATGGCTTTGCAGATAAGGCTTGTCAAACTAATGGTAGCGGTAAAACCTTAGGGTCAGTGGAGGCACCATCTATGTGGAGTGTGACTACAGTCGCCCTGTGCTACTACTCGAGATGCACGTATCCTGGGAGGTGAGGGTAAGATTAAACAGCTGTATTAAGTGTGGGTTTAATTCCCCATAGAGTTCCTGGGTACACAGCTGGGACACCATCTGGACCCATGGATGCACCATGTTGACTGCCTTGGGGGCTGGATGTGGGTAATGCTGGACATACCCACGGCCGACGTGGCACGTTCCCGACTCCGATCCACAAGCGGCCACACACATAGCCGGCCTTAGGCATAGGCCAAGTAGGTAGCCGTCTAGGGCGTTGCTCTACTCGGGGAACCTTTACAGACTCTATTTGGTGTAGGTAGACCAGGAGGGGGTAGTGGGTGATGTATCGGTGGCAACTTCTGCCTAGGGCACCACTTAACCTAAGGCCACTCTTCCCGTCGGTAATACAGCAGTACCCATACCCAGACGCGGGTCATTGCAAGGGTCATTGCTAGTATGGCATATCATCTATGTCAAGAAACCATATATCCCCAGACATAATGGCACAGCATAATGCCTGTTCGCCCAAAGGTGACATAAATACCAGCGGCGGTCGCGAGATTTACTGCGCGAGATGTCCGTCTAACAATGTCGACATAGTCTTAAGCTTTTGTGAAACAAACTCCACATAGACATTCAATACTAAACAGCGACGGAGAACCCGATGTCCCCAAGTGGCTGAGCTGTTCAACCTGTTCCGCCATGTGAAATGTGTAGTAGCACAGCGGAACCGCCCAAACTCCAAGCAACGGACATGTCTGTGGCTCAGTGAAATCAATCACGCAATGGTAAACCCTTGTAATATTGCGACACAGAACCATACATACGGAGGGTTAGTAATGGAAGTGGTCCGTTCACGACCAGACCATGCAATTAGTATAACAACGATCTACAACGGGTACACCGGCCAATCGGCGCCTGCTGTTCTGATAAATGGGGGCACGTGATGGCAAGGTACCATGGACACGGAGTAAACGTGCCCATGTGACACATCTAACATTCATACAGGGTCAGGGCAGTCCCGCATTACAGTGAGGGCGGACAAGACCAAACCCAAAAAGCACCACAGCAACACCCTGACAATCGAAGGCCTGTATGCGTTACATGGGATTTAAGCACCTGTCATCTGAACAGCCCTGCGGTGGCGACATATGCATCCTGGGCCATGAGCTTACGAGGAATTAGGAATGTTCAACATGCAGTACCGCACCTTTCCCAGCAGGAGAATGGATGCCTGTGACGTGCGTGTGTGCGGGGGATATGTAAATGTACATAGGTACCATGGGTATGCATATTAATGACAACGAACAGCTAACGTGTACTGGTCACAGTAACTTGACAAGCGTGAATGCAGTCACATTTGAATTCTACGACTATAGAACATATAGATGTTGCGTTAATGCGTATCATGCGTCCATGCTGCAAAGACTGTTACATATATAAAGCTGTAAGTGCTTTATGCACACGTCCGTCAACGGATCAGACATATGTTACCGAATAGTCACAACTAACGCAAACCACGTAATCACACAGACACTGTAAGCATATATAAATGGACTACGGATATGCATAGCGCTGTCGCGTAACCCACAATACGGACATCCGAGTGTGCGTGTGCGTGTGCATGTGTGATACAGTGGAACCAGGGAAAGTTCACGGATGTCTCCTCCACACATTTACATTCATAAGTGTGGAATATATTAACTAAATAGTACTTATTGATTCCATGCTTTGTTATCGTAATGCTACTATTATACACATTGATATACAATATCCTGATCAACACACTACATTCTAAGGTGCACTCACAACAAGTATCAACTATGTGTCAGGCTACCGATTGTATTTACCAATATTGTATATATATTAACACATTGTTGCCGTATTATCGTTTCCATGAAGTAATGTATGCAACACTGATTTGTATATGTCACGTTATAATCAAGACTTGGAGCACTGTCCACCTAACTATGAGCAGGTTTATTTATTATTTAAACTTTAAACCGACTCTGCAGGAAGTGTATAAGGAACGGCTATGTCATGCATTCCGTACTCCGATGATGCCCCATGTTAGTAGGTGAAAAGAGCTCAGTATCCTTTCACTGTGGAGTCTATAAGTATTTGACAGTGTCTGTTTTTGGACCGATATATATTCCATAATGTCGCTTTATGAAGATGGGCAGGACGCATAAGGTTTGCTGTATTTCCGCATACCTGGCACGTGTGGATAGCAGATAAGGCCATATGTAATACAAACGATGGGTAGTCAAAGCAGACATCCACTTCATTGGGGAACATACAGCGGCAGTCAATACCACTGGCCAGATGGTGACAGTCCAACACGTTCTACACTTTTACAAATGCACGTAAATCGGTGTCCATTGTAGGACTCCAAAATTAAGGCGTTAAGACCGTTATCCATCGATCAGCCAATAAGAGTACAAACCGTGACTACGGCACAGCTAGACATATGCACCACCAGCTGTTTAAGGTTGCTGATACCTGCCCATGACATGCAGGACATATGAACAGAGGTCCCCAGACTGCCGTGTCCATACATGTAACGTCCATATCCCAGTTCCGCACACATGAAGGATGTGTCAGGCGACCGTGGGGGTTGCAGCCATGGTATCCTGG
Source organism: Protopterus annectens (assembly GCF_019279795.1). Lineage (NCBI taxonomy): Eukaryota > Metazoa > Chordata > Ceratodontiformes > Protopteridae > Protopterus > Protopterus annectens. The sequence continues at coordinate 998,000,523 of NC_056732.1, read as the reverse complement.
GTATGCAAATGGGGCTCGGTGTTGTTTGGCAGATAATCCGTTGTCCGCCCGTGGGAGGGCTGCGGGTACAGGATGTGCCTTAGTCCCCACTAAGGATGCAAAGCATCCATTGGGTAATGCTAAAGGCAGGTGTGAAATATGTTCAGCCCTACATCAGTGTCCAGTAGGCATTTCCCAAGGATGGACAAACGTACGGACAAGATGGCACCCATAATAGCAAACCTGGTGGAATCACACAGCCGTAGTAAGGCATAACACAGGACATACACATGGAAACAACAGTAGATATACCCGCAGACATCCATCCTGCCATCTGGCGATCCCAGCGCATACAGCAGCCAAGGTGCTAGTGAAGTATGTGGGGATCACCCGCTTCCACTCTGCGGAACATATGTGCGACCTGTAGAACACATATTAATGGCACACCAACAACGGCAACTAGGAAGGTCATACTAAGGTTAAATTGTATGCTATCACACATAAATAACATACTGTCATGAATAAATAGGTTCTACATGTACCGGCTGTGTTATAATGACAATACAGTGGCGGATAGTTCACAATGGTACCTCTGAGGATCATCTAAAGCAGTTGCCAACCTGCAGTACTACAGTAACACCATATGGGTAAATTGTGGAAGGACACGGGTACATAATATGGGTAGGCGGACAGACATCCGGGACTGGGGAACATACGGCAGTCAAACCCACTGGCCGAATGGACACAGTCCAACATGTTCTAAACTTTACATATGCACATCGGTGTCCATTGCAGGACCCAAATATTACTCCTTAAGTAAGTGTGGGCAACATAGTGTGAACCGGAAGAGGTGACAGCCGTGACTACGGCACAGGTAGATATATGCACCACAAGCGTCTTCAAGGGTGATGACAGCCGTCCATGAAATGCAGGACATATGAATAGGACTCCCCAGGCTGCTGCGTCCATAGACGTACGTTCATCCATTTCGCACACATGAAGGGTGTGCAAGGGGTACTGTCGAGGTTGCAGACATGGGATCGTGGGTATGCAAAATGGGTGTCGGTGTGGATTGGCAGATGATTCGTTGTCCCACCCGTGTGTGGACGTGGCCATGGCATATGCGCGTTACTCCGCAATACTAATACCGATCATCCACCGTAATGGAGAATGCAGCTGGGAAATGTTGACAACCGATACTAGTGTCCAGTAGGCAGTTCCCATGGATGGACAAACGTCGCCCAAGATGGCACCCATAGCTGCAAACCTGGGGGAATCCCACAGCTGTTGCAATGCATAACCCAGGGAATACAGATATGGTCTACAGTAGACACTCCCCATTCAAAGCCAGACCACTGGGCAGATACCGCGCATACAGCACTCAATCTGCCAGCACATCTATGGGGATCACACGCCCATACAGTGGAACAGATGGGTCACCTGTGTAAACATACCAATGGCACAATCTCCACGCCTGCTGGGAATGACATAATGGTCAAACTATGGCGTTGCCAACAATGAAAGACATCCTTCGGTGAATTAATATGAGTGATGTCAATAGACCATGGCAAACACCCAATGAACAGGGAAGACTTGCTGGCATCCTATGGCCACAAACCATGCCACACATAGGTAGATGGAACAGTCAACTTAAACATTTCGTCCACGACAAGTTAAGCATATGGTATCCAAAGGTACTTCATAGACATGTATGCGCTATCACCCGTTGGCCCCGTGAGACTTACACATAACATGGAAGTATCCAGGCTTTAAATGTCCACCCTTACACTTCCATTTGTCACTGTCTATGCGAGCAATGGAGATGTAGCCACAGCATAGAAAGCAGAGACGTACTAACGAAACACACACATGTCAACATCACAGAAAGCATACTATGAACACCACGTATTACATGACATTGTACTATGAAACACCAACAAACCAGCAACCTGCAGCAGGAATAGTCCCGTAGTTCGACACAACACAAGTCTTCGTAACATTTAAACAGTTCATTACAACATGCAACGCGTTTTCGTTGTTTCCACAACGGTGCAGAAAAACAGCTATAAATTAGAATGTTCACAATCAACAATGTGAGTCTTAACATGATTTTAAATATCACACTGTTGATTGTGAACACTTTAAGGATTTGCTTATTCAGTTGTATTTGCAAAAGCACCGGAAACACACACACACACGGAAGGGACGGGAGATGAATCTACGCCTATTTACATGAACTCAGTACAGTATGAAGCATTCACAGAACACGCTACCGAGTTAACTGACGTGAGAGCTGTCAGAGGCATACTTGTAGGCTGCTGACGTCACCCGCAAGACAATAGTTGGCACAGCCAAGGCATGTGTGGAACGCCTAAAAGCATAATCAGTCGCAGAGGCAGCTGGAAACACACACACACACAGACACACACACACGGAAGGGACGGGGACGAACCTACGCCTATCTACATGAACACACTACTGTATGAAGCATTTACTGAACGCTACCAAGTTTACTAAACAGAGCGCTGTCACAGGCATACTTGTAGGCTGCTGACGTCACCCGCAAGACAATAGTTGGCAATAGCCAAGGCATGTGTTGCGGAGCGTCTAAAAGCATAATCAGTCGCAGAGGCAGCTGGAAACACACACACACACACACACACACACGGAAGGGACGGGGACGAACCTACGCCTATCTACATGAACACACTACTGTATGAAGCATTTACAGAACGTGCTACCGAGTTTACTAAACAGAGCGCTGTCACAGGCATACTTGTAGGCTGCTGACGTCACCCGCAAGACAATACTTGGCAATAGCCAAGGCATGTGTTGCGGAGCGTCTAAAAGCATAATCAGTCGCAGAGGCAGCTGGAAACACACACACACACACACACAGACACACACACACGGAAGGGACGGGGGACGAACCTACGCCTATCTACATGAACACACTACTGTATGAAGCATTTACAGAACGCGCTACCGAAGTTTACTAAACAGAGCTGTCACAGGCATACTTGTAGGCTGCTGACGCCACCCGAAGACAATACTTGGCAATAGCCAAGGCATGTGTTGCGGAGTGTCTAAAAGCATAATCAGTCGCAGAGGCAGCTGGAAACACACACACACACACAGACACACACACACGGAAGGGGCGGGGGACGAACCTACGCCTATCTACATGAACACACTACTGTATGAAGCATTTACAGAATGCGCTACCGAAGTTTACTAAACAGAGCGCTGTCACAGGCATACTTAGGCTGCTGACGCCACCAAGAAGACAATACTTGGCCATAGCCAAGGCATGTGTTGCGGAGCGTCTAAAAGCATAATCAGTCGCAGAGGCAGCTGGAAACACACACACACAGAGACACACACACACGGAAGGGACGGGGGACGAACCTACGCCTATCTACATGAACACACTACTGTATGAAGCATTTACAGAACGCGCTACCGAGTTTACTAAACAGAGCGCTGTCACAGGCATACTTGTAGGCTGCTGACGTCACCAAGAAGACAATAGTTGGCAGTAGCCAAGGTATGTCTTGCGGAGTGTCTAAAAGCATGATCAGTCGCAGAGGCAGCTGGAAACACACACACACAGAGACACACACACACACGGAAGGGACGGGGGACGAACCTACGCCTATCTACATGAACACACTACAGTATGAAGCATTTACAGAACGCGCTACCGAGTTTACTAAACAGAGCGCTGTCACAGGCATACTTGTAGGCTGCTGACGTCAACCGCAAGACAATAGTTGGCAGTAGCCAAGGTATGTGTTGCGGAGTGTCTAAAAGCATGATCAGTCGCAGAGGCAGCTGGAAACACACACACACAGAGACACACACACACACGGAAGGGACGGGGGACGAACCTACGCCTATCTACATGAACACACTACAGTATGAAGCATTTACAGAACGCGCTACCGAGTTTACTGAGCAGAGCGCTGTCAGGAGGCATACCCCTACGTGAGTGGTATCATTTGCAGAGGCAATGCGCCCGATCGAGTTCGACAGAGTGCGCAGTCACGCAGTCTGTTAACATCCCAGTCGCCGCACACCAACACGTTAGTGCTGCAGTCGGAATAACAAGTAACTACTGATCAGTACATCACTGCATACTGGGCATGCTCAGACACTTAGACTCGGCAAAGGGCAGACATGCATGCACATGGTGCGACGGCATGGTTGGCGGAATGTGGACCGTCGTGTGTGTCCAGCCACACAACAGAAACCTGGCCATGCCACAGACGTGGCCGTTGCGTAGGGGATACAGGCATGCACCCGGGGTATAACTGCAGACGGGTGCGGTGTGCACTGTGCTGTGTGTCTATCTACACAGCTGCCTACTGGGCATGCTCAGACACTTAGAGTCGGCACAGAGCAGACATGCATACACATGGTGCGATGGCATGGGTGGCGGAATGCGGACCGTCCTGTGTGTCCAGCCACACAACAGCAACCCCGCCATGCCACAGACGTGGCCGTTGCTGCGGGGAATATCTAGGTGCAATTAACCATGTGTAGGACTGGCCTACAGTTTGTTGCATGCTACAGACAACCCTCCCAAACACAGGATACCTTCACAGATGTCCTGAGGACACTGGTGAGTGGGCATGCTCACAACAGCACCGTATTGGGTGACATGAACCACACATACATAGCCTGGGAACATTACCCATGGCACAACACACTACGCCAGCAGTCCCAGGTGTTCACACACCTGGCCACTGTTAAACAGCCATGCACCATACATACTAGGGGGGGATGTCTGACAGTTCTGCCCATCACACATGGTGAGGATATGCCCCACACAGGATGTACAGCCCTCAATGGTGATGCAAGACCGTATAGTGGATCCACTGGTCATCCACTCCCTGTAACCAACACCAGCATGGGGGACCTCAGTGATGACCTCTCCACAGAAAACCACACATCATACGACCGGTGTGGTACCCTACAAGTCCTCCATGCCAGTGTTGAACACAGGCCAGACCCGCAAACGCCTAACGAATGCCTTCCTAGACCACCCACATGTATGTCTGCAACAGGCAAACATGATGACATCAGGACCTTGTCCACCACAGGTAGGCACATGGTGTGGTGGACCGCAGCCACTGATTACCTGTACATCAACAGTTGGAGCTAATACATGGCAGAGCAATGACAGTACCAGGGAAACCATCACCCATTCATACCGGTGTCACCATACGGCCCCACATACCATCATCCACGGCCGCTTGTGGGAGTGGTACTGCAGAGGGCACATGAGACAACCACAGGGCCTTCCCTAACTGTGGTAAGGACATGGTTGGGGCACACAGACTTGCCTGAAAATGGTCCAGAATGGTACAACAGTCACTGCACCCACAGACATTGTCTGCAAACCACAGGACATGTTCCATGCATACATCCCCCCCCCCAACAGGGAACATATCCATCCCACCAGAGTGTATCCTCCCAAACATCTCATATGGCCTGGAGTGATCCCATATCTCTATGGCGGTTGACACGTCAGCAATGGGCACCGATGGTGTCCCTGGCTGTGTGCTACCCATCCTCATTGAGGCCCTCGGCCCACACATGCGCCACTGTGTCATGTTAGCCTTACTATGGGCTATGTCCCCAATGGATGCCATATGGCATCTGTGGTCCCACTATGCCAGGGTAGTGCTCCTATGGACTGTCAACAGCCACACCCTATATGCTTGACAAGTGTTGTCTGCAAAGCTGTGGGGAGGTCCATACAGGTGGCCATGGTTACAGATAGCGGTGTACAGCCAATACCAGAACATACCCACAACTACATAGTCAAGGGCGGATCCTGCCTCCCGAACCTGCTTGTCCAGTCTGGAGTGGTCACCAAGGCCATTGATGGGGATACGTGGGTTTGCACACAGTACCATGACCTGGTGGGAGCGTTCAGAGCACACTACACATGGGACCCATGGAAAGGCTCGCCAGCATACATGTGGGGACATATGTCACCCGATGCTTCTCAGACAGGTTGGAGGTCACACCACACAGGGTTGGTGCTCAAGGTGCCTTGTCACACTCATATCTGGACCCAGTGGAGGCCCACAGGGCTCACTCCTGGGCCCCTGCCATATGGCATCCGACCTTCCAATGTGCATGCAATCATAGGGGATTGTAGCAGACAAGGTATGCAGATGACTACGCACCGCCAACATACCCAACACCCCATGTTACACGGACATCCACCTAGGGCGTCATAGACATGGATGACTGGTGCCAGAGCCATGGCCTGCTACTAAATGCCAGAGAAGGTGCAGCCCTACCCAGTGTGAAGGACATGTTCGTACCAATGTCACATGTAGGTGGTACGCCATTAAAGATGGTGGACTTGTTCAGGGAAATGGCTACCACACCTGTCGGCAACCTCTGTCAACACACACAATGGCAATGTGGGTGTGCAGACATTCCATTGTGGCCTCCTGGTCTGGATGGAATCGCAACCACATCAGGGGTGTTCATTGTACCCCTGTACACATCACACACCAGAGCAATGACTGCGTACAATGGCACATGTGGCCTGTAGCTAACCTGACGCCTGCAGCACTCGGAAGGACCGCAAACGTTCCACAAGACGGGGATGACGGTGCTAGGACATGTGTCACAAGCTGCATGGCCAAGGGGACACCAGCTGTGGAACTTCACAGCACAGCTGCTCCGTGGTGATCTGTGCCTGACATACACGGCCATGTCTGACCTGGGTGACATGGGCACATTCCACCTCCCAGGCTCCATGCAAACACGGGCACAGAAGCAACTGTCAGACACCTCAACACAAAGATGAGTGGGACGTGCTGGGGGAACAGGGTTAACGGCCAGACACCCCCTACAACACGGGGAGGAGTGCCAGGCCATGTGAAGGAAAGGCCCTGACTGCCTTTGTCCAGGACTGCTAATGACGTGTGGATGTGTGACGATAGTTATGCGCCAGGCAACATCTGTGTGTCACTGCTAGACCAGGGACTGGGGACTGATGGATATGGCATCCCCATCCTGAGGGTGTTAGACGCCACACACAGTCATGCTAGGTCTACACATGTTGTAGGGCACATATCCTGTTACGTTCATGTGCGCCTATGTACCTATGTAGGGGTCCATGCCGGATGCGGGTAACTGTGCTATGCTGATGTTGCCAGACATGCCTGTGGGTACCCCACCACTACACGTGGGGAACTAACTACAGTGCTCCCAGTAGGCACCTGCAAGTACACCATCAGTATCATACGGGTTAACTGCACCGACATGGTGCTACACATGTAACCACCACACATACTGTGTACACATATCAATGAATGCTGCACCTGTCCTGCATGGTATGTCTGCTGCATGATGTCCGTGCACAACCCACATCACATACATACCTGTCACCAGCCATACACACACACCACAACATACACATCACGTACTATGCGGACACAGGTATCACATACACCTCTCACTATCGTGTCCACCCTGTGCATCAGAATATGTTAGCTTAACCGTGCAGTGATGGTGTAGCTCACAGTTATGCGGCAGAGACTTCATCATATGCACAGGGTGATATGTGCCACAGGCATGGGCTGTACCAATGGATGACATCATGTGTGTGTGTAAGGGCCAGTGCATTGAGTGGGCATGACTATGTAGATTGCATGTGGGTGTGGTGGAGCCCTACAGTTGTGTCTGCTGTGTGTGGGTGTGTGTGTACACAGTTCAGTCATCTGTGATGCCTACACGGGTATGCTTGGCAGCCCCTGACTGTACAGTGCAGGTGTTACGGCTCACTGTGTCTGCCGGCGGCGACCTGACCCGCGCCTGCCTGGGGTCGCACGGGCACGACCGGGTGGAGGTACGGACTGTCCACTCTCCGATGTCACATGTCCGCTGGAAACGTGCCCACGACGGGGCCGTCCAGGGCCACGTCCACGTGGCCTGCTCTGTCCTGGTGTGGATGGTGTAGTAGCAGCTGCAGTGCTGCTGCTACCAGCACTGTCTGGGTGGGCATGGGAGGTGGCACGCACACGCTGACCTGCAGCAGGTGGTGTTGCTGGCACACGCCCACGTGCCCTATGCCTCACCCCTACCTGGTGTTCCTGCACGGACTGCGCACACTCAAGGATGGCCATGCCTCGGTCGAGGATACCAGCCATGTCACCCAATCTCCTATCCAGAACATCGGCAAGATGCTGTTGTGCATTCGCCAATGCCTGGATGTTGTCATTCAGGGTACGGATTGCGGACCTCTGCAGCCTCTGCCCTTCCTGGTTCTGCCGTTCGGCACGTGCCTGCGCCGCCATTACAGTCTGGAACATGCGTCTGGTTATACCAGCTGCTGCACCCTGTATGGCAGGTGTATGTCTAGCGGTGCTCCCCCTACGAGCAGCACCTGCCACATGCCTGCGTGGCACTGCACCAGTCCTTACACTGGCAACATTGTGTGTACCCACACCTTCTGCAGCCACCACACATTCCTGCTCGGGGACAACAGACGCTGACTGACCGTCATCTATGGGCAACGGTGTTGGGGTATGTGTCGGCATCTGAACCATGTGCGGGGATGAAAGGGACGTATGTGTGATGTTCTCCAGTGGCACAGAGTCTGCCTGTGACGACCCTGCTTGTGCCTCATGCACATGGTCATCACCACTAGTATCTGTGGGGACACTAGCATCAGATTGACCGCAGGAGGGGAACTCACCTACAGCACCTGTCAATACAAAGACATACCATCGGTTACAATACAGACACACACACACCCACACACACACACACACACACACACACACACACACACACACACACACACACACAGACAGCATGCATGTGATAATGCAGGTGGCATGCAGCATTCACACAACACAGACCAGTGAATGCAGACCAGACATTCATAGTGGCAGTATGTACACTGCCCTGGTGGGGACAGTACAACAGGCAGGTGTCATTTAGTAGGCATGCAGTACACACATTCATGGTAGTTTGCATGCATCAGCGTGATACGTGTGGCCGCGGGTGAGTTGAGAGTACACATGGCTGCCGACAGTATGTAATGTACACCGCAAACATGTGCGGTATCATGTGGACATGTGACGATGGTGACCCACCGCATGCACCACATCACAATGGCTGTCATGGTGCAGTGTTATGTGTACAGTCTACAGATACAATGTATGGGTAACAGTGATGTCTGTGCAGGTACGTTTGCTGTGAGCTGTGTGCATAGCTGTACAGTGTGTAGTGCGGGCTCTGTGCCACTGCACAGTAGCAGGACACAGCTATGTGTCTGTGCGATGCGTGACTTGGACGCATTACATTGCCATGTCTGTACGTCAGTTCAGATGCTCAGCAGCACGTATATGGTGGACATTGGAGGCACCTGTAGTAGCTGTGGAGAGGCGTTCCATGTCACTGGTGTACTACATTGGATGTCCAGGGGGTCCACTACAGTGATGAACCCACTATGTGTGTACAGGGTGCAACGGTGAGTACCCACTGTGGATGTGCTGTGTGGCAACATGCCTGTAGGTATCAACCATGGCCTTGTCTGTCTGAGTCATTGACTATTGTGTGTGGTAGACATCGTGCACACGGCCCTGTGGTGGCCCATGTGACATACAACCATAGTAGTGTGAGGTGTCACATTCTGTACGGATATGCTGACAGTGTGGATGTCTGCTATGTTGTGCATAGGTCATGTCATGGTGTGACAATGCTGCAGCCAGACATCCACGTGCATGGGACATGGCATGTGCCATGTCACAATGTGTGCACCCGATGCAGGGGCATGGGTCACATTGGTAACACCTGTGCTCTGGCCAGATCACAGCTCACTATGTGGTACTGTGTGCATACTGCACTGGCATACCAATGCATACTATACATGCAGCCATTGTGTAACACCTACACCATTGTATGCATAGCTGACTGCACGTAACACACCAATAGGTTGTGTGGTGTCATAGCACTCTACGCTAACGGGTGTATCTACTGTACATGGGTGTTGTGTGTGTCGGGTGGTGCGAGCTGTATACCGTGACTGGGGCACACACAGGTGAGCATGTCATGCCTAGGCACATGGGCAATATCAATACAGCAGAACATGCCTTTGACTAGCAACAGACTTACCTGCAACAGACCCTTGTCCTTGCGACACGCCAGACGTACCTGTAAAGGCATTGCACAAAGGTATACACATTAGCCATTACTATCTCCACAGTCAGCACTGTGCATCTCACATCATGCATGTGTGTGGTAGCATGTGCTATGCACATGTCTGCTAACACAACATAGCATACTATGGTTTGCAACTTGTGTGGCCATATACCTGGCATGTATTGCTATATCATGTGTTGTACTATGACACCCACACCCACGTCGCCTATCATACAAACATGCAACACTGACTTACCATGCGGCTCCAGGCTCATATCTCGGGAGACACCCACCTCCACGATGGACACAAGTGTTTCTGCGTGTTCTTCCGTGGGTGTCCCCAGACTGGCCAGGAGCTCCTCCGTGGCTGTGAGTGGGGGCTGGGTTGGTGGCCCACCACCTGTCCCACGTTGTTGCCTGGCGATTGCAGCGGCACGCTGTCTTGCATGCTGGATCAGGTCTGTGCAGTGCCTGCGGATTTGTTGATAGCTGCGGTTGTTTACGCCCACGCTGTTCACCCTCCTGCACATCTCCTCCCACATCTCCTGCCATTCCTGTGCCTGCTGTGGCACATGGCTAAATAGGGCGGCGTGGTTGCCATGGAGGTATGGAATGATCACCTCCTCCTCCTGTCGGCTGAATGGTGGAAGACGGGAACGTGGCATTATCTGGAAGACATAATGATGGTGGCAGGTCACATTCACACTGCTGTGCTGGCATACTGTTGGAAATACATTGCTATGACATGTACGACATCTGCACAGTGATCTGTGAAGGGCATCGTGGCAGTGACACAGCCGATGTTCTGGCTTCACACCATTGAGCACTGGGTGTCACATCATATCTGTGTGCCACCCCATCACACTGTACACGCACCATGTAGATGTTAGCCTGCCATGGACATGTGTACCTGGCTGCACCTATGTCCATATCAGTTGGCATAGGTCCCCATGTGATGTCTGTGGTACTGTTCACCTGGACGCTGTGTATATGTCAGTACACATCACGTCTGTGTCCATTGTGAACGTCAGCAGCAGCACTGTACACATACACATGGACACCTGCACATGCATGTGTTGTGCCATGTACTTCCACACAGCACTGTACGGGTGCTGGACAACTTGCCACAGCTCACCTGTGTTGCATATGTGATAGACATGGAGCAATGTGTAACCATGACACATTAGCAGGAATGGCCATGCATAGCATGTACACACACACATTGTGCAGAGCATCACACAGCACCTGTAACATGACAGGGTGCATCGCCACCACATTACTGCTGTGTATGGTTGATAGTGAGAGTGCCTTTTGTCCATTGCACCATGTGGGACTGTGATAGCTCATGCAGCCTTGCTGGTCAGCTCTGCATGATATGGCAGGGTATGCCACATACATGGCACTGGGTGTGATCCACCTGGGGGTTGACGGTATTGGCAGGGTGGCTGTCCATTGCATATGTCATAGCTGTGTGAATATGGACATTCAACATGTTTATCACCATGGTGTGGACACTGTCCTCGGGCGAGGTATGCTGTACACTGCTTGTTGAGGGTGTGTCTGGTGCATGCAGGTATCACACATCCATGCATACACTGTAGCCCTGGCAGGTGCTATGTGCTGGGATATTGATCGACACAGTGCTGTATGTGGACACACACCACTATCCCATGCACATGGATGGCTGCCTGAACTGATGTGGGTAACACATATGTGTACATCCAGTGCCCGCTGCCACCCACATGTCTGCTGCTGCACTACACACCGCCATCCCTCCCTCTGTGAATGTGGTGTTGGGCTCAGCAGAGGTATCCATGTATGGGGACAGGGATGTTCACATAGCAGGCCCACTGATGGTATCGTCGATCTGACCATACACAGATGATGCACCCATCACACATACAACCCATTCATATTGTTGTTCACAACGGTGACACAGCTATATTGCTATGCCGGAGGCATTCACAGACATACATACACACAGGCATGCACGTCCATCTGTGTCATTGCCTGGACTATTGGTGTGGTTTGGCACCTAACGTGTTTGACTGCAGGTGGCGCAGACCTACTGTGCACATGTCTACATGGTAGGCCTGTTCTACGGTAGGCATCTGTGATGTGCTGTGCACATCTCATATCTGCACATTTGGTTGGTGTCCATCGGTCCACGGGCCAGTGGTGGGACATACAGGGATGTTGCTGAACATATATGCATGCGACCCTGTACAGCTGTGATGCTAGCCTCTCAGATGCTCATGTGTCGTGGACGTGAACACCGTACACACACATGTGGTTGTGGGCTGCCGTCCGTACCCATCTCCACCTGTGGGTTGCTATCATCCCACACACTCCTTGTACTGTATGTTCAGGCTATGCACCTATGTGGGGCTTGTGTGCATGCAATACGATACTATGTGCCTTTGCACCCATCACAGACAATGTCACACAGGTACACCGGCAGCCATACACATCGCAGCTTGTTGTCAGCACGTCACATGTGGTACACACCTAACACATCTCCTGTGGGACATGGTAATTTGTATGGGCATGTCCAGTTGTCACATACCACAGCTACCCCTACATGACGGCTATGCAGGACATGTGTGTGGACATCTACTGTGACATGTACACGAGCAATGCCCCTACCTACATCACATGGTACTACCTGTGGAGTATGTGTGTCTGCATCCATGCTATGGCCATAGATGACAATTGTACATCAATATGTGCAACATACCTCATTGGGGTTGTCATGTGCACATGTTCCATGTGTCAATGCATTGTTTGTGTCTGTTGGGCGGTCATTGTTGTGCATGGTTTACATGGCTGACATAGCATACTGTGTCTGATTCCAGGTACTTCATTCGGCTACCAGCATTGTACATTTCTACAGCACATTCCAGCCATCATGTAGCCAGCTTAGATGACAGTGGGAGGTGTTCCGCCATGTGCACATATGTCACACAGTACGAGGGTGACTGACACACATTGTCAGGACTGGGTTCTGACTGCTGTGGCTGTGTGTACCGGTGTTGACAACCATGACTGCACCACATGGTGTCTTCTGGATGTGTGACATTCACAACAAACACCTACATTCACATGGCAGTGCATCGTCCACGACAATGGACATTCCTGCATGAACACTGTGTACGGTATGTCTGTATGACCACTGCATATATCACTGGTGGCCACCAGCATGGCTGCCTACAACAGCAGTGTGTATCCTGTGCAAACATGGGTTACACCAGTCACAACACACCTGTGTCAGATGGCCCTGTAGTGGGTGACAGTGCAGTTCCATTCATCATGTAACAGTATACATCGTGCACCAGTATGTTGCAGACATGTGAACGGCTGTGCTAGTCGACATATGCACACATGACACATCACCTGGTACACCGTGTCTGCCTTGCCACCTGCTATTGTGACCACCCTGTGATGACATTGTATGGCCCACATGGACTTGGACATGTGATGGCTCAATGGTGAATTAACCCTCCAGGTGTGTGTCTAGCCAGGTGTCCAGTAGCCAGTGGTCTGCATGCAGGGATAGTCTACATTGGCCTACTCTGTCACTGGGACTGTTGACTATGGTCATACTGTTGTTATGCAGGCATGTGCTGTTTGTCCAGTCTAATAGTCGTGTTCAACCACACTACCGTGGCACACATGACGTGTGGACATCTGCCTAAGGTGTGCAGCCCATATGTACATCTTCACATGCTATGCTGCCTGTGCAGCGGTGTCACATGTCTGTCTCCGGCAGGGCTGTCACAGGTAGGCACAGCATGCAGTGATGTGTGACAATGCTTACACCCTCCGCTGTGCTGTACACTAGCACTGCACACACAGTACAGCACACATGTCATTTATCTGCAGTGCCTGGGACCTGCCTCCATGCCCTACATGGCACACCTGCCAGTCCAGATTGTACACAGATCATACCTCCCAGGCACATACCTGGACTGCAACACACACGGGTGGGTGGTTCCCACACCACACCGTGATTTACACACATACTGTATATTCCCATGACACATTGCATCATAGGTAGTCCATGTTCAGATACCCATGTTCGTGGCCGCTACGCACATTGTGACAGGCGACAGTGAATACACTGTACACCACAGGTTACATGCCGGTCGGGTTGGCATACTGTACATTGCACCTAGGACAGTTGCTACTGCTATGTATTGCCAGCAACATGCCCTTCCCTAGTATGGACTCCCATGTACCCACACATGCTTGGCCATGCAGTACGCATAGCTGGGTGACACATTACATGACACATACCATACCTACACTACCCTCAGCATGCACCAAACCTCCATGTGTCTGTGTGCTAGGCCTACACACCTCTCTGTTTGCTGAACATCCATGCTTACCATCCCTGCTAGCCACACCCTAAACACACAACCATAGCAGCATGCATGGTACATACACACTACAGCCGGTATTACTGACATCCACTGACAGTGGTAGTTGATGGCATGGCACCCCGTACGATAGACAGTCTATGTGCCTATGCCAACACTGATCACAGTGCACTTCTGCTACATTTACACACTGGTAGGGACCATGCTATTCCACACTGAGACATGGTGGTACTGGCCTTTTCACAGACGCCACAGTGGTATTCCTGTTCCATGCACACGTGCTGTATGGGCACATGTGCAGGCTGTTGCACGGTAGTTATGTTCACCTGTGTGTTGTGTGTCACTTGACAGTCATGGTGTGTCCTGATGGTGCATGACATACTCCACAGCTAGCTACCTACACATGACTGCCAGACATTGCAGTGTGGGCCCTCACGCAGTGTGGTGGTATGTCTCTGCTGTTTGACTACATCCACATTCAATGCAGCATACCACGGTCATGCAGGCATTGACGACACAGATGTTGCTGTCATCGTGCCTGCCAATGGGGTACCTACCAACAATACACACTCTCACTCACTACAGGGTTCCAATCCTTGGCTGGACATTGTATTAACCCTGTGGACACATACATAGTACTGCCATGCACATGTTATGTCCGGGAACACAGTCCCAATGTCACCTCAAACCGCCGTAGTTGTTGTATCCCGCCAACCTGGCTGTTACATGTCTCTGCAGCAGCACACATCAGTGACTGCTAGCCCATTCATGTACGTTGTGCACCATGACCACCACACTACCACATCTATCACACTACACATGGATGGTACTGCATTGCACGTATGGGGCTGCATCTCTACACCCATGACTGGGCCATTCAGTATGGCACTGGGCCACATCTTGACATACATGCTTCACACACTCATTGACTACCTGCATGCCTTTCCTGGCACCCTTGTTGGGCTTCTGTGCGCCACAGCACACCACATCCCATGCTGGCCGCCTGTCATATTATTGCATGGGTGGTTGGGGTGGTACAGAGGGTATCACATCAGACATGATCCGCTCTTTGCCCTTCAGCACCATTCCACTTTATGCTATTGCCAGTGTACACATCCAGCATCACATCGCCCTATGTATCGGGATGTTACGCCATGTGCCTTCTGTACAGTTCACACAGTGGTGCAGGCATATCATGCTAACTACAACAAGTCAGGGACGTGTGACATTGCACGGTCCTCAGACATGTGGCCCTCATGCTCAGTATTTGCATACGTACACTACCTGCTGTCACACAGTACTGTACATGCCTACATATACCACTTCTACATACCTGGCAGCATTCTAGCTCATCCTACTCATGTTGCTGACACCCATACAGGTGTCAGTGTGGCAGATATATCATGTAGATATCATTGCATCAGTTACATCACACATAGTGCATACACATCACCTTTGCATACTGACAGTCATGCGGTGTGTATCACATGGATACTGTCCCTATACAGGCATATCACGTTGTACATGGTTGATGTACACACACATGGCCCACATGGTGCTGTGGTTGCCATATTACACCATGGCGTGGGTACACATGTGCAGGACCACGCATTTCTGGACCGTATGTCTAGCTGATACCTTGGGTGCCCTTGTACCAGTGCCATACACACATGTACACGCAGGCCGTGTTACAATAACACATGTGTGGTGTACCTTACACAATGGATACAACGTTACATGTCTCAGTATAGTCATGCAGTGCTCTCTACCCGGCTCAGACAGTTTACATATGCAAATGACAGTCATGTAACACATCTGTACTCACCTGCATGCCACTAACACAGGGGTGTAATCTACTCTGCCATGGGCCATGTCCTTCGCAGTACTGATGCATGTAGTACTCCTACATGGCGTTTGCAGTGGGCAGGGTGGGAGGAGCAGTCCTGCATGTGTGCACACATGCCACATTGCTCGCCCGGGCGTCTGTGTGACATCCACAGACTGGACACTCACCGTGCTGTGGGACATAGGTCCTGTGCACATCCCACAGGGGCACACTGTGTCACTAGTCATGTGATAGCTCCCTTGCTGGTAGGGTGACACAGACCCATGGTACCAACACAGCGGACGTACTGTATAGACATGACAGTTGACATCCACTTCTGCCGTTCAGTGGACACTACCATGGGGGGTGGGTGTCAGTACTGTGTACATTGCACATGTGTTTACACACGGCCCTGCTGGACATCATTGTGGCACACATTGCACCTGCTATGGAATGTTTGGACATGGTTACTTGCTGTTCCCTCCATTTCGGGTACCTATTCTGCTACTACTTTGTCCCATATGTGCAGGCCATACATATCTTGTGTATGTACATAACATTAGGCCATCCCTCCATCATGCATGCTATGCCTGTGATACTGTCTATGATTTGTGAACATATCCATCATGACAGCTTTGAATTACACATAATTGACATAGTCGCCCCTACTGCGTGGGATGCGTGCACGTCGTGCGCACCTTCCGTGTGACATCGACGGTATATGCCGATCCTCATGTGGGCTGTGAGACTATACATACATGTCCTATCCTGCTGTGGCACTTCATTGTTGGATATCCACTGCCAGAATCAGCGTGGGTGGTGGCATTGTTCTGTGTTTGCAACCCCTATGGCAGACCTGGGGTAGGGTTACCACCTGTGCCACTTTGCAAGGGACAGTCCCTCTTTGGGCAGTTGTGTCCTGACAAAATATATTACAAATGGCAAATGTCCTGAGATTGTAGGACATCACTATATCCCATTTTTATGTAAGAGTTGCATAACATAGTTATTTATGTATGTACATTCCTAAATGTTACAAGACACACAATAAGCAACTTAACTGCTACAAGACTACACTTTTCTTTATTCAAAAGAGTACAGTTCTAACCTTTGTACTGACCATGGGTATGTGTCCACCTGTAACATCTGATGTGTGTCCCAAGATTTTCCACTTTGGCCATTTGAAAAGGTGGCAAGCCGAACCTGGGGTTATCCCGGGTGTGTACATGTTGTCCCACTGCTGTGCACACGTTGTCCACAGTCGTTGGTATGCTGCGCAGCTTAGCATTACATATCCAACCTTCGCCTCTCTGCCTGATGGACAGGTATCTTTACCTACACACACCGTTCACATACTGTACAGATTCGTCATACGTATCGTGCGTTACACACCAGTACATGTCGTGGGTTCGACATACCTTTCCGGCTTTGGTTCTGCTCGCCTCTATTTCCTTGTTTCTCCTTCTGTATTCCTGTTTGTTCGGTATGAACATACGGTTTGAATATCCAGGAGTCTTCCTTATATTCGCCGTCACCTGAGGCATGTGGGTTAATCAGGCCAATAGCTGTTCCTCGGTGTGTACTTATGCGCATATCACCGGTGATCCCTCCTTTCGTTCACGCTGGCACTAGGCCATGGTTCTTTCCTCGTGTGGCCATTGGTTATTTGCAATACCTTCGTGAGGGTGGTATGTATTGTATCATGTTTGTGTGACTGCATCCGCTATGTGTGGTGTCGGGTACATTTCGCTGTGGTGTTAGCCGTGGATTGTGTGTGTTGGGTATGGTATTGTGTTCGACATGTGGGTCTCCGTGTCCTGGCGGCATCTGTCGATGGCGTTGTGCATTCAGATGTGTAACATAGCTGTTATTTTCCTGTACACAGTGGATGCAAGGATGCATCAGCCACTGCTAGTGTTTCCCACGAGCTTGTTGTGGGTATGCCGCTGTCATTGACTGCCTGTATGTGTTTGCTACGGTTTTAGCTGTTATCCCTTTGATATGTGCAATGGGGTATATCTGCGGATGTGGGTGACGGGTACGGGGTGTGAGTCTTGCATTTATACATACCAGATATGCTTGTGTGTGTGCTCCATCCCTGCTTGGGGAGCTGCAGGTTACCTGTCTGTTGTTCCGGGAATGTTTGTTTTGTTGATGTCGTGTGCTGTCGGTATCGCCTGCATGTGTGCTTCCTGCACGTATTCCTCCTTCACATCGGTTATATATCTGCGGATGTTCGTCCGTGCCTACTATCCATTGGCATTTTGTCGCTGATAGTTACGGTGAATGTGGTGCTATACTTGGGGCGGCCTGTATGCTACCGGTAGCCTCCTATTCGTGCCGCTTGCTTACTTCACGGTCGTGGAACACACCGCGGTATTTACGGGACCGTAAGTGTTCACGATCGGTGCCGGGATAGCACATTCGTATTTTCGCCGTACATGCCTGATGCTGTGTAACGTTGCCGATGGACCGTGTGGAGTCTACCTTATGGCCGCCATACATACGGTCATGGTTTGCACATGCGTCCTTTGCATCTCCTGATGGCTATGGCCCTGTGGTACACTTTGGGACATTTCCGCTTTGCATCGTTTTACGTCACCACGTGCATAGCCACTGAGGAGATGTCAGTACTACTTTGTGGGTACTGCTGTACATACGCCTATGGTTCCTGTACTGTATGCCTACGCCTGTTATTACACTCCGCTTGTGACATGTCATCTACATACACATTTTACACTGGCACACACATTACACACACACAGCGGAACACACGGCAACCTCACCTCACACATACACATATTGCCGCCATGGCTGTCAACCTTCTATTTCCAGAGTGAGGAATACACACAGTAGTAATGTGAAACAAATGGGCATAATGTGGAACACATAGTAATGGCATAGTGACAACTTCAGCTAAGTAGGTCATAGGTTGATTATAATATGCTGATTTACTTACAGTGAAGAACCTTTAATGAATTACTATGAGTACATTCTATTTACCAGGATGTCATTTATATACATTCCTAACAATGGATGTTTGACAGACATTTCAATGTGGAACTTGGAGGAACTGCGAGGAACATGAACTCTTTTACACCCCAAATGAGGTACGTTCCTCATAATGTCGTACACTTCACTGGTATGCTTTCCGCCGCACCGACGGTTGAACACAATACCTACGTTGGCGCCGGTGGCGGCGTGTATCTCCGCACTCATATCCTATGGATATGACACGCACATATCTAGGGTTGCCACCTTTTCAAATGCCCAAAGTGGGACATTTTTTGTAGAAACGTCAGATTTTGCATGCCAACACATACCCACGGCCAGTACAAAGAACAGCAATTCACTTTTTTGCCAGAATACAAACTTGTAGCATTACAGTTGCTTATTCTGTTTATTATAATATTTAGATGTTTCTTCTACAAAATAACTGTTTTATGCAACTAATAAAGAAAATATAGGAAATAGATTTGTCCTACAATCTCAAGACATTTGCCATTTTGTCAATGTTTTTGCAGGACACAACTGCCAAAAGGGGACTGTCCTCACAACGTGGGACAGGTGGCAACCCTACACATATCCCGTTACTGTACCGTGGACTGGTGACCATCCCGACACGCGGATATGTATTGATGCAGGTTAACATTTCCATGGCTGGCGTTACCTGCTCTGCCCACCCTCCAGGATGATCGGGTTGTCGGTCACTATGTTTACTATGTGGTGATTACGTGTCTTACTTATCTGTGAACTTGCATCCCTGGGTTCCATATTACCCTGTTGTACTTTATATCTGTGTATGCGCATATATTTCTACATGTGTACTGATATGTATTTCCGTATCTGTGTATGCACATGAGTACATATGTGGTCGACTTGCGGCGATAGTGGCAGCATCGGCTACGCCGTGTGCTGTAGAACCGGCGCGTTGAGGTGTTGGCGTTCCATGCTCTGCTGGCTATTGGGTGTGCAGTGTTTGGGCGGTGCCTTTGTTGGAGTCACACATACGTCCGCACATACGGTACACATTACGGGCGGACATGTTTGTGTGGCGTCCATTTTACTGTGTGTGCAGGTCAGGAGGTGTCAGTCCATGGGGCCTACACTGTCAAAGTATGTGCTATGCGTTCCCTCTTTGCCAGGGCATAGGCATATTGGATACGCCTCTGTCTACCTACTGGGGCTGGCTCAGTGTGTCCATGGCGCTGAACGCCCTGTGCCTGTGCTTGCCCTGGCAGTTGTGGCGGGCTTGGTGGCCCTCCGGCATTATGTCCCTGCAGCAGCTGTTTCCACAGAATCATATTGTGTAGCATACAACATACTATGAATATGTGGGCACTTGTGCCTGGAGAGTACTGCAAGGCTCCACCGGATGTATCCAAGCACCGGAACCGTGATTTCAACATCCCAACACACGCTCTATGATTATTCTCGTTTGTGCGTGTGCCTCATTATGGCATTCTTGCATGTGTGTGTGTGCATTTCTGATGGGTGTCATCAACCACGGCTCCAGTGCGTAGCCAGCATCCCCCACAAGGTGACCTTGTGTGATGCCTCCCCTGGCGAATACCTGATACAGCTGTGAGGCATGCCAGATATGGGAGTCGTGGTAGCTTCCAGGGCTGCCAGCACACACATCCATAATAATGCCCTGCGCATTGCACACGACCTGGCAATTGATGGAGGGGTATCCCTTGCGGTTTATGTAGCGTCTACCCTGCTCCCCGGGTGGTGACTTAATTTCTATGTGCATACAGTCTATCGCACCCAGGACCTCCGGGTATTGTGCCACACGGTGGAAACGGCGCATATTGCTAGCCAACTCCTCCTGAGATGTGGGGAAATTTATGTGCTCATGGGAATGTGGTAACATGGCATCCAGGAACTGGTGTAGTACCCTGGATGCTGATGCCTGTGAGATGCCCATTATGTCCCCGGTGGGCCTTTGAAAGGTACCTGTAGCCAGTATTCGCAAGCTCACACATACCTTTGTGTCCACTGGGATGGGCTCCCTCTGTTGTCTCTTGTTCTCAGGCGCCGGCACAGCTCCACTATTTGCTGTAACGTGTCCCTGTCCACCCTGTAGCGCTCTACTATCTCCAGGTCTCGCAACCCCTGGTAGGTCACCCTTGGTCTGAACACTCTCCTTCTCCTGTGAGGCCTACGGTAGTTGTCGGCACCACCCTCCGCAACTCCGTCTGTCTCTGCCACATACCTATGCATCACGGCCACGGCGGCACCCAGCATATACATATTAAAAGTTCCCTGTCTGTTTACACCCTACGGTGCGGCGTTTGGGAAATCGCTGTGTGTTGTGTGCATTCACATTTAATACTGTTGTGCTGTATACCCGGTGATGTCATTGGGTGTGTCTGTGCAGCCGTATCCATGGATTATTTCCGTGGTTTTATGGTTGCAACTGCAACGGTACTGCCTGTAGTGTTACATTACAGTTGCCTGCATTGCCTTCGCCTTGCATCTTACATTACTGCATCCTGCAGGCACATGGCATATGATGCATTTTATCTGCAGCCGCAGTTATGCTACCTCTGTACTTGGCTGTGCTATTTCGGTTCTTTGCTCTTTGCATTTCTACTACATCCCCTACTATCTTTGCACTCATATGCCTGCCCTTTCCCGTTATGCAGGAGTCTGCATGCAGAGTTATCAGCTGCCGGCGTTTGCCCTTCCTGCATTGATTGGTGTTGATTGCTCATTACGGCTCCATTTACACTGCTTCCGCATTTCCTTGTATTCTCCGCATTACCTTCCTATATCCGTGGTTGTTGACGGTGAGGCCGTCACATGACTGGTTTAGGGAACGTAGTCATCCTCGTGCACATGCATCTGTATGCGCATTCTGTACTCTCAGCGCATCTTTTTCCTAACACGCCAGTCCTGATGCTGTGATGTGCATTGTACAGCCCAGATTTGCTGACCTCCAATATCCTTCCTCCTACAGTGGCACACCCCTCTGTGGTTGACATGTATCTCGTGTAGGCCACTCCTCGGTGTTGTACCGCTATGCCGTTTGCTCCATCCTTACGCCGGCGCCGTTTTTGCGATTCACTATTATCTGCCTCATTTGCATGGAATTGACTACTAATACATGGTTACGGCGAACACCGCCACCACTCCTTGACAACCATTGCGCTGGGGTTGAAGCTTTACATACATACTATGGTGTGTGGTGGCTGTGCAGCTGATGTGCGTTATACTGCTCTTTTAGGACATTGTCATATTATTTCATTGCTTTGCAACTTCTGTGCACATATCCCAGGGGTCTGCTGTTCTTTCTACGTACGTGCCATTTATGTCATTTTTTACATTTTGTGCATATTTTCTTTGGACATTCTCGGTGCCTTTCCACATTGGCATATTGCACCTATATGATACCTGACTTTGACAGCCTTCCGTTACTCCTCCGGTATGTTTGGGTAAATGTAAACCTTTTTTTTGGTTTACATTGCCGTGCCCTTACGCTACGCCCGCGCTTACTGCGTGGATCGCTATTTGCCCTCATTTGCATGGTGCAATACCGCACACAGTGTGTTTTGCATACCTACGCCGGGGGCGGAGACGGTCCGGCGCACGCCGGTAGTGCACGTGGAATTCATTCATACCTGAATCGCTCAGCAGCCATATTTGGCGTTATAACGCCGACGCTATGCTGGCGCCTGGCGCAAGGTTCATGAATCCCGGGGATAGTTTTGATAAGCAGCCTTTCAGCAATTTCATATCACTTTGCTAAAACTGTCTTTATCATTCCACCACTGGCTCTTATAGATTTCTTTTAAACTTAGTTTAATATTTATTTTACTTACTTCATTATTAGAGTCCAGCTTCTGCTTTTGGTTTTCCGTTTAGAATGCACCAAAGAAAAGCCCATTAACTCTGTTTAGCACAACTTAACAAGCTGCATTTAAAATTTGCATTTCACTTTGAGTTTAGTGAACATATTTCAAGCAAAGTAATCTCCACTATTAGCCACAGTTCTTTAGAATGCATGATTGAGCTTGCTGACTGGTCTTCATTCAGTTATGCTTCTTTTTGAGGGTTGTTCCTTATCCCCCATTTCACTCTGAAACCACATTTTATCAGATCAGTATTCATTCAAAGACATTTCTTTACACATTTGGTAGCAGAAATATATTTTTCTCAAAATTCTGTACCTGATATAATATTTTGGGGAAATATTAGCTCAAACACTGTGCAACTTATGCATTCACTACCTTTTAGCACAACATGCTTAGTTCACTTTATCAAGAAAACATAGCAGTCTCAAGGCTGAAGAGTACGTAATATGAAGTAAAAGACTTCTCCAGAAGAAGTCACGAGCCGTTCATTTAAAACAAAAAGACCTGTATATAGTTTAAACAAAACAATACAGTTCTGTATTGCTTATATTCACTGTCATTTTTTAGTAATCTGGACTGTGTTCACTTTAAATTACTTACTGCTAGTTTGCAAATTTCACTCCCAAGTCTTCTCTCCTAACCTTTTCTCTGAGCCTCCCAGCCCACACCTCTGTCTGTTTCTTTTTCTTTCTTTCTTTCGCTGTGGCTCTGTCTATGAGAGGCCAAAATCTATTTTCTTTATAGTGTTATAAGAACACCTTCATTATCCTGTTTAAAACATACACCATGCAGTGCCTTTAATGTAGAGCAGTAATAAACTACTTTAACTCTTTTTTTCCTGAAAGTTTTTCAAGTAGGTTTTGTTGTAGAACACACCCCAGCTCCTATTAACTCCCTTATCCTGTGAACATCTACCAGCAGTTTAACCATTTCACAGAGTTTACCTCTTTCACTAAATCATAATATGGATGTTCACATTTTGGTTGGGTGGTTAGTAACATAAATGCTGTGAATTATAGGTCCATAGGTGCATAGGTAAGTAATAGGCAATCAGTTTGCAGATCATTTCAGACTGCACCAAAAATACCAATTCAGGTATTCCCTCTAGCCTCATGGAAGGTAAGATAAGGCAGACTGAGGGAAACTTTGAGGCTACCCATCCAGTTATCTCCTCTGTTTAACATGTAGTAGATGTTTGTTCCAAAGATGAGTGATATTTTGGGATGTGAAACTATAACATCATGTTGTATTTATCTGCTGATAAAGTTTTAGTTCCTTTAACCTATAATTTGAGATAGTATTACTTCTGGAACGGAATAGGACATCAAATAGTGTTGGATCTGTCATGGCTCAAAAGGCTAGGTACAGATCTCCATGGAGGAGTGTATAAGAGATTGAGTACAGACAAAAGACTGTCAGCCTCTACTGATAACTAAGATTTCTGAGGCCACTGACCTTTTTAGTTATGAATCTTTGATATCTGTCAAGTTATGTGATATGTTTAGGCAAATACATGCCCCAAAGTGTATTATAGTCAGTAATGGTCCTGATAAGATATGAGAAAGGGGGAATTAAGACTTCTTTGAATCTACTGAAGATGTATTTGAAATGAGATGAGCCAGATAAAAGGCTTTCCATACTATTATGGAGACATGATGGTCAGATGATAAGAAATTATCAACAAGAGTGGCTAAATCCTTTACAACATTGCCTGATTGAAAGGGTACAAAACTGTTTTGCTTACCAAAATTAATTATGCTGCATTTTTTTACATTTAATTTGAGACTATTGTCCTTACACCAATAGCATGCCATAACCCATGTTGGAGTACCGGTGAGTCAGCTGAAGATCGAACAACACCCAATTTACAGTCAGGAGTGCTGGTCTGAAGGTCAGAAAAACATATGCCAAATAAGAGAGAGACCAAAACTCACTTCTGTGATAAATACATGCTAACATTTTTGTAATTCTAACCTCATGGATCTTTCCAACAACTAGATATCCACTGCAAAATATAAGGATTTATATTCATATTTACAAATCTATTAATTATATGTTAATGGAGAATAGTGCCAAAGGCCTTGGCCAGGTCTAAATATGTTGTATGCCTATATAACCACTATCCACTGCTTCAGTTACTTTTTCAAAGAAATTAATGAGGTTAAAGAGGTAGGACCTTCGTTTAACAAGTCAAATTGATGAAAGTCCAGCGTTAAGCAATGTTCATTGTCTAGATTAATGAAGTCTGAAATAATGCAGTCCATAGCTTTTCATATAAGGCTAGTGAGACTAATGAGTCTATAGTTACCAGTGTCTGGAATTTAGCCACCCTTGTGTAATAGCATTACAATGACTGTTTTCCAGGCTTTAGGTATGTATCCAATGGAGAGGGTTAGATTAAAGAGATTACATAGGGGCTCAGAAAGGACATATTTAGCACTGACAATCAGTCAGCCTGACAATATATTTTACTAATTATTTGAAAAATGAAGTTCATTTAAATAAATATACATAACTGCATAACAGTATGGGCAATGTATTAATTAACAATGCCAAGTATTTGTTTAGGATTTGAAGACTCATATTGCAAACAAGGAATTAAAATATATTTTTGTTCATATGCAGTATAATATATATATATATATATATATATATATATATATATATATATATATATATATATATATATATATATATATATATTTATGTGTTTTTGTGTGTGTGTGTGTGTGTGTGTGTGTATATGTTATCCTTAGTAGATGTGTCCTTACATTAAAACTACTCCATTGTTGCGGGTATGTTGACTAAAAATTCTTTTGACCAAAACTAGGCCTACTGCAAAAGGAAAACAAATGTTGTGCTTTTGTGACTGGGCAACCTAACAACCTACTAGTAAAAGAACTACTGAAATACATGTTTTGTGTGGAGTGTTTTGCTCCCATTCTAAACAATGTATGGGTTTTTCACCCTCATCCCCTAACATACTAACTTCACGGTCACACAACCATGACCAAAAAGAAAACTCCACACAGAAAGCAACAGTCTTTTTTACATGACTTGATAATTCTAACCCTTGGTTAATGGTGCATTCAACAGCTTGTGACAAAATAAATTGCTGTTGACAAGCTATGTGTGCAATAAACCACCCTACGTCTGTTTAGTTATTAGGTTCTGTTTTTCCCGTGTTTGTGTATCAGTCTTTATCATTCATTTAGAATTTCAGTAACAGTTTTCGTCTGCAGTCTGTGCCACACACGTGACAGTGTTTATGTTCAAAGGCTATCATTTCTATAAGTGCACCCAATGGGTTGCCAGACAAATTACTTTTAAACACAGTTCTTCCTCTAAAAGATATAGATGAGATCAACTTGACTTCCTGAACATTTCACAATAATCAGCAAACAGTGTGTAGAAATGTACATCAATATTGTAGGATAATAAAAATTAAGAAACTCTGATCAAAGTGAAGCCATAAATTGAGAATGAGGCCAGATAAATAAACAACATAGTTGACCCTATGTAATACATTATTAACCCCTCAGGTAGTCATCTAACCAGGTTTCCTGTTCATTTTTTTTTTTTTTGTTTTTTTACTTTTACATCATCAAGACTAAAATTTTAAAATGTTAGGAAAAATTACTATACTGATGAAGTAGTTACAGTACACTGATTAAAATAAAGTTAACAATGAACTCAGAAGTAATATGGCATTCTACATACTGGGAAGTAGAAACTGGTCATGGTTATTTGGTTTACGACCTACTACTATGTATCACATGCATTAGCAGCAGTTGTCTGTACAAAACATGTCACGTCTTACATTGGATACAAAGTAATGTTTGATTGCTGAATACAGGGAACCAGAAAATGTTGCTGTATGCAGAAGTAAATGAATGAATATGAGTAGCGGATGGTGGTGTCAATAGATGAGTAATGATAAAAGCGGCAAATGCAACTTTTCTGAAGGTGAGGTCAATTTTTTGCATGAGTGGACAAAGTTCCACATCAGTGCACAAAAATCATATTAAAAAGAAATTGCAAATCTGAGTCTCAGGCCAGAAAAAGAGATAACAGAAAGGGTCCTGTTGATGTAAGGCATTCAGTTTTACTAAAGAATAAGAAGTTAAGACACATTTATTGCCAAGTTGATAAATATACTTGTTGCTTTCTGAGTGGAACAAATTATTCTTGATAACAGGGAAAACACATAGAAAAATATACTAACAGTGTTGTAAATTGTTAGAAGAACACAGGGCTGGGTGATTAACACACACACATACCTCATTATCACTGTAAAGGCGGAGACTTACAGGCTATGTGTAGAAGGCCAGTGTTGAATCAAGGTTGTTCCCAGCCCTTTTCTTTATATCAGAAACAAACTGATTCTTTCAAGAAGTAGTATTTTTGCTTGCTTTTAAATGCTTCTGTGGTACTGTGAAGATTGGAGGAAGATGGGCGAAGGCTGCCAGCCTAGTCAAATAGAATTTGATACATAATTCTATCAATTGTATGAATAAATGTAAAATACAGGCTTGTGTTTTTAAATGAAAGAAAACACTGTAAAATGTGAACTTCAAGATTGTTGCAACATTGCCATCTGCTGTAAGGAAAACCAAGCCAAGCATTTCAAATGTGTCTTTTGAAGTTGGAAAGATCTTATGAATCTCTTTGATGTTTTACAAGTCAGCTCCAGTGAGTCTGGATGAAGGTTTCATGCCCATTGTTTTAAGGTTAAAGTAAAGGGCCAGAATTTACATGTGGAAGGTACTTTATTGATCTGGTTTCTGATAGAGTGTACATGTGAAATGTCTTTTATTGTTATAGTTTCCTGAGCAGGTGTTAGCTTGCAAAATAATGCAGTTTGTGGCCTTGGAACTCCAGACTAAATGTCAAGATGATGTAATGTGAATACTGAGAAAACCTAAGTTTCAAAATGATGTAATTTGGGAGGGCCTCAGCAGAACTGTTGGTTAGTGTTTAAAAACTATTGTTCAGTGAAAGACTGGAAGCATTTGTCTTGGACCATCAACCCAGCACTGCTTGCTCTTTATGTATGTGAGAAGGATTATAACACTGTGTTTTCTCTTAAGTTTAGCTAAAGATTAGAAAGTTAGATTAAGCATTTTTCTTTGACATCAGACCTGTCCTACTGTATTGTTTTACATTTCTGTGTGATCTCTGAACTCTTAGATATATCTGTGGTGTAGTAGTATTGACTTTTGTTTTAATTATTTATTATTAAATATTTTAAAAACCTTTACCTGTGGCTGGTTTGTGTAGAGAGGTAGGTTCTAGAGTACATTGCATATTTATATAGGTTACTGTAACAGGCCACTGTAATAAGCCTTAGACTGAATAGTCACATTACCAATTGGATAATAATATTGCACAGTAATAATTGGACACCCTTTTAAGAGCCTTTTAGTAGCTGGTAATTATTAGCTGGTGGTGGCAGAAATTACTACCCCATAGTCTGGGTAAAGGGGCACAGCTGGAGAATCTGTGTCAGTCTTTCCCAGGAGTGTCTGTGAAGTTGTATAAATACTTATCACAAAGTGTGGTTGTGTGTCAGCTACCTGGGCAGGGACATGAAGCACTAGTTGGACAGAGAGGTGCTGGAGGTTAGCTTGCCAGTTAGGCTGAGATCCGGACCCTATAGCTGTGCTAGTGGGGAGTCTTATTGGGGACCTGGTGAGCAAGGGAGCAACCAGTCCCAGACTGACTGTGATCTCTGTGTGCACTTAAGGGAAATTGTACTTTACTCTGTGTATTAGTTATCCTTTCCTCTTCTAGGAGTCACCCCCTCTGGTGTAAGTGGTGAGGATTGAGGCTCACTGATTGCTGGGCCAGGGCACGGGCATCACATATTGGTGGCAGTGGTGGAATATCCTATCACATATTGGTTTGCTGTGGTGGGATCCACATCACACATTGATTAGTTGGTAAACACTAATTGGCTTGTAGTGGTATGGGTAGAGTGAATTCCTGTAGCTTATATACAGTGATCTCTAAAAGTGCTTTGTACTCTAAAACAGCCACGCAGTGTATACTCAGAGTTCAGATCACAATTATTTTATTTCTTTTGGTAGCTTAGTGTTAGTCAGGGTGAGCAGGCAGCATGTCAGCAGAAGAGTATGGAAAGCTGACAAGGAGCCAGCTGGTGGAGATGTGCCAGGCTAGGGGACTGGTGCATGGAAACCTGACTAGGCAGACTGGATTGCAGCCTTGGTTACAGCTGCATCAGAAAACAGCAGCCTGGAGAACAATCAGACTGACAGTGGGGATACAATATCCTCGGAGAATGGACAGCTCAGCCTTTCTGCAGTGGACTTAAAAATCCAGCCGGAGCTAAAGAGACTTGAGTTGGAGGCCAGGTGTATAGAGCTAGAAGCAGCTGAGAAAATGAGGAGTCTACAAGCTGAGGAAAATGAATGGCAGATGAGGCATGAGAGGGAAATGCTGACTCTTCGCCAGAGTCATGGAGGTAATGGGGAAGGGAGTAAGTGGACCCCAGAAGCACAAAAGGTCAGTAAATTTCTTCCACAGTTTAAAGAGGGGAGATAATTTTGATAGCTTCATTCATATGTTTGAGCGGGTATGTAAACACTATGAGGTTGACCAAGGGCTCTGGGTACGGTTCCTGACCCCCTTACTCCATGGTAAAGCTGTAACTTCTTTAGCAAAAATGCATGACACTGACTGTTTTGATTATACTGCCGTAAAAAGACACTTGATGGAATGTTTTAAAGCTAACACCTGAAATGTATAGGAAAAAAGTTTTGTGAGCATAGATGCAAGGTAGATGAAAATGTATGTGAATATGTTGCTGAACTGAGCACTTAATTTCATAGCTGGGTGAGTGGATGTCAGGTCACCACTTTTGAAGGACTGGCAGACCTTTTAGTAAGGGAACAAGCCCTTAACACTTTGCCTGAGGACATGAGGATCTGGTTAGCTGATAGACAGTGTGCTACTTCAGTGGAGTTGGGGAAGAAGGGAGACCTATACCTAGCAAGCAGGGCAGCCCTGCACAGGAAATGGACCCCCAGTACTGCTCATGGGACTAAAGGAACCCATTGTGGGAAGCACAGACTGCCCCAACAGAATCCACCAGTAGCAGGGGAAGCCACTAGTCCAGGTATACGTCCAGAAGCTAGGGTTAGATGTTTTGAATGAAACCAGTGGGACCATGTGGCATACAGATGTCCACGGAGGCAAGGTGGGGAACAAAAGGTGAAAGAGCCAGTAAGTGAGAAAGACAAAATGCCAATAGTAGGGTGTCTTGAGACAACTGGAGTATGGAACTACCATCCTGCAGATGTCCTGAGAGGGAAGGATTTGGATGAGGCAGCACCATGTACTTATGCAGTTAAACGCAGTCAGGATAGGAGACACACATGTGAGTCTGGTAACTTGGGGGAGACCCAGACAGACTGCATACTTGCAGCCAGCACTGGTGAGGTGGTTAATTCAGGGAGTGAGCTACGCTGTAGCAGTGAAACTGAATTTGAGCCACAGCTGCTTGTGGGTACTGATGTTCCCTTGGACAGGGTAACTGCAAAGGTAGAGGTGAGTAGTAGTACCCAGACTGACAGTGAGGCACCACTGTCAGAGGATGCCAGACTTCCTGTGGAAGGGGAGCTGGGAACGGTTACAAAGAGAGACTTGAGACAGGCTCAGCTCTCAGACCCTACATTGCAAGGACTGAGGCAGGTAGCTAGGGGGGCACCTGATTCTCAAGGGAAGGGGGATCTGTATACTGGAACAAAGAGTTACTTTACAGAGAGTGGGCCTGTGAGGGAGGGCTAGAAGGTGAGAGTACAGCAGTTGGTAGTGCCTAGAGCTTACTGCCTGGTGCTTCTAGCCATAGCCCATGATATTCCCTTTGCAGGTCATATGGGCATAAAACATACAAAGAGGCGTATTATGCAAAACTTCTATTGGCCTGGAATTTCCAGAGATGTAACAGGGTACTGCAGGACCTGTGAGCAGTGCCAAAATGTAGGCAAGGTAGAAGACAAGGTGAGAGCTCCTTTGATGCCTTTGCCTGTGATTGAGGAGCCGTTTCAGAGGGTAGCTATGGATATTTTGGGTCCTCTGAGTACCCCAAGTTCCACAGGGGAAAAAGTATATCCTAGTGATTGTAGATTATGCTACACAATACCCTGAGGCAGTGGCTTTGTCCTCCATTGAGGACGAGAAGGTGGCAAATGCTTTGATAGAGATTTTCAGCAGGGTAGGTTTCCCAAAGGAAATACTGTCTAACAGAGGTGCCAATTTTATGTCAGACCTGCTGGCTTGTCTGTGGAAGTCCTGTGGGGTGAAGCACATGAAGCACCCCTTACCATCCCCAGACTAATGGTCTTGTTGAGAGGTTAAACTATACAATCAAGTCCATGCTACAGGCATTTGCAGATGAGTTTAAGAGGAAATGGGATGAATATTTGCCCCATCTGTTGTTTGCTTGCAGAGAGGTTCCCCAGGAATTCACAGGTTTTTCACCCTTTGAGTTGCTGTATGGGCACAGGGTGAGGGGATCTCTAGATTTAATTTAAGATGAGTGGGAAGGTGAGTGTGAGTCTCACAAGGAGTCTGTTGTGGCATATGTCCTGAACCTCAGGACAAGACTCAGGGAACTCATGGGCCTGGCCCAGGAGAACCTGGCAGAAACCCAACAACAGAAAAATGTGTGGTATGACAGGAATGCTCGAGCTAGAGAGTATGCTGTAGGGCAGCAGGTAATGGTTCTCAGTCCTGTCAGACACAACAAGCTGCATGCAGCTTGGGAGGGACCCTACAAGGTGGTAAGAAAGGTAAGTAATGTTACCTACATGGTGGAACTGCTAGCCAGAAGGCAGGGGCACAAATTGTACCATGTTAACATGATGAAACCTTACCATGATAGGGAGGCCCTTGTGCTGAGCATTTGCAGTGGATTGCAGGGGGAGTCTGAGAGAGATCTTGTGACTAATCTCCTCAGTGAGGCTCGGGCTGACACCTCGGTGGAAGGGGTAGCAATGTCCCAGCAGCTATCTCCTACCCAGATTTGAGAAATCCGAGCAGTGTTGCAGTAGTTTGGGGGCATGTTCACCGGGAAACCAGGGAGCACTCACCTGGTGCAGCACCAGGTGGATACAGGACCCCAAAGGCCTATCAGGCAGGCCCCTTATAGAGTGCCTGAGAGAGTCAAACAAACCCTTAGGGAAGAGGTACAGTAGATGTTGGAACTAGGGGTGATTCAGGAGTCCAACAGTCCCTGGGCCTCCCCAGTGCTACTGGTGCCAAAGAAGGATGGCAGCACCAGGTTCTGTGTGGAGTACAGGAAATTAGCCACCCAGAGTCAGATGCTTACCCCATGCCTAGGACAGATGAGGCCCTAAAGCAACTGGGTGGGGCTAAGTATCTTACAACCATTGATCTTACCAAGGGTTACTGGCAGGTGCCTTTGACTGCCAGTGCTAGAGAGAAGTCAGCCTTTGTGACTCCTTTTGGCTTGTATGAGTTCACAAAGATGCCCTTTGGGATGAAGAATGCCCCAGCAACTTTCCAGAGGCTGGTAGATCATATCTTAGCAGGAGCAGGAGGGTCTGCCCTTGCTTACATGGATGATATTGCTATCTAGAGCTTTTCCTGACAAGAGCACTTTCAGCATGTCAGGGAGGTGCTGGGCAGACTACAGAGGGCAGGGTTGACCATTAAGCTGAGCAAATGTCAGGTGGGTATGGCAGAGGTCTCCTACCTAAGACATAGAGTGGGGAGTGGTAAGATATGGCCAGAACCTGCCAAAGTGGAAGCCATACAGGCATTTCCTGCACCTGTTACCAAAAAGCAGGTAAGGGCATTCTTAGGGACAGCAGGGTACTACAGAAAGTTTGTTCCCAGTTATAGTTCCATAGCTGCTCCACTCACAGACCTGCTGAGGATGAACAGGCCAGATAAGGTAGTGTGGACCCCAGCATGTGAGCAGGCATTTCAAAAGCTTAAGGAAGCTTTGGGAGGGCCCTCTGTGTTAGCCAGTCCAGACTATAGCAAAGAATTTGTTGTGCAGGTGGATGCTTCGAACCATGGGGTGGGGGCTGTACTTAGCCAGATTTCTTCAAAGGGAGAAGAGCATCCAGTGGTTTATCTCAGTCATTCTCCAACCCAGGGAGGAATGCTATGCAGCGGTAGAAAAGGAATGTCTAGCCATAGTGTAGGCACTACAAAAACTTCAGCCTTATCTGTATGGAAGTAAACTCACTGTGATGACAGATCACAACCTTCTAACATGGTTAAACAGAGCCAGTCAGCAAAATGCCAAGTTGCTAAGATGGAGCCTGGGGTTGCAAGCATATGATATGTCAGTGCAGCACCACAGTGGGAGTAGCAATGCCAATGCAGATGGACTCTCAAGACAGGGAATGGGGTGTGGTACACCCAGATAGACCTGACACTCTCAAGTGATGTTTCTCAAGGGGCAATTGAAAAACTTGCTTGAGTTCCTCGGGGGGGGGGGGGGACAGATGTGAAGACTGGAGGAAGATGGGCAAAGGCTGCCAGCCTAGTCAAATAGAATTTGATACATAATACTATCAATTATAAAAATAAATGTAAAATACAGGCTTGTGTTTTTAAATGAAAAAAACACTGTAAAATGTGAACTTCAAGATTGTTGCAACATTGCCATCTGCTGTAAGGAAAACCAAGCCAAGCATTTCAAATGTGTCTTTTGAAGTTGGAAAGATCTTATGCATCTCTTTGATGTTTTACAAGTCGGCTCCAGTGAGTCTGGATGAAGGTTTCATGCCCATTGTTTTAAGGTTAAAGTTAAGAGCCAGAATTTACATGAGGAAGGTGCTTTATTGCTCTGGTTTCTGATAGAGTGTATATGTGAAATGTCTTTTATTGTTGTAGTTTCCTGAGCAGGTGTTAGCTTGCTAAATAATGCAGTTTGTGGCCTGGGAACTCCAGACTTAGTGTCAAGATCGTGTAATGTGAATACTGAGAAAACCTAAGTGTCAAAATGATGTAATTTGGGAGGACCTCAGCAGAGCTGTTGGTTAGTGTTTAAAAACTATTTTTCAGTGAGACACTGGAAGCATTTGTCTTGGACCATCAACCCAGCACTGATTGCTCTTTATATATGTAAGCAGGATTATAGTACTTTGTTTTCTTTTAAGATTAGCTAAAGATTAGAAAGTT
Source organism: Protopterus annectens (assembly GCF_019279795.1). Lineage (NCBI taxonomy): Eukaryota > Metazoa > Chordata > Ceratodontiformes > Protopteridae > Protopterus > Protopterus annectens. The sequence continues at coordinate 997,966,120 of NC_056732.1, read as the reverse complement.
AGATTAAGTGTTTTTTTTACATCACACCTGGCCTACTGTATTGTTTTAAGTTTCTGTGTGATCTCTGAACTCTTAGATATATCTGTGGTTTTGTAGTATTGACTTTTGTTTTAATTATTTATTATTAAATATTTTAAAAACCTTTACCTGTGGCTGGTTTGTGTAGAGAAGTAGGTTCTAGAGTACATTGCATATTTATAGAGGTTACTGTAATAGGCCACTCTAATAAAGCCTTAGACTGAATAGTTACATTACCAATTGGATAATAATATTGCACAGTAATAATTGGACACCCTTTTAAAGGCTCTTTAGTAGCTGGTAATTATTAGCTGGTGGTGGTAGAAAGTAATACCGTATAGTCTGGGTAAAGGGGCACAGCTGGATAATCTGTGTCAGCCTTTCCCAGGAGTGTCTGTGAAGTTGTATAAATACTTATCTCAAAGTGTGGGTGTGTGTCAGCTACCTGGGCAGGAACATGAAGCACTGGTTTGACAGAGAGGGTACTGGAGATTAGCTTGCCAGCTAGGCTGAGATCTGGACCCTATAGCTGTGCCAGTGGGGAGTCTTATTGGGGACCTGGTGAGCAAGGCAGCAACCAGCCCCAGACTGACTGTGATCTCTGTGTGCACTTAAGGGAAATTGTAGTTTATTGTGTGTATTAGTTATCCTTTCCTCTTTTAGGAGTCGCCATCTCTGGTGTCAGTGGTGAGGATTGAGGCTCCTTGATTGCTGGGCCAGGGCATGGGTGTCACAGGTACTTTCTTGTCTAACTTCTGGTAACAGCTGATTTTAAATTACTAGTGCCAACTTTGAGAAAGCTCATTCGCCCAGTATTGGTTTGAATTCGAATTTCATCCTGATGAGCATAAAGTTGTCTTCATGTACATTTCCTAGTATGCAGTTTTATTTTTTAATGGTGGGTGGTGTCCCACCTTGATAGTTTTGTAGGTCTGTCTGGAGGGTAGCAGGGTTGCCCTTTCTCTAACAGGTTAACATTTATCACATTAAGAAGCTAGCAGTGATGGTTTAGTTGATCTGAAGGTAAAGCAAATTTGTAAATGTACTTGTTGCTGTTTGAATTGCTACAATGGATGGAGACCATATTTGATTTTGGGAATTATAGAATTCCTAGCATGATAAGACAATCAGTGGGTGTCAGAGGAAAAGAAAGCTTGTAGTACACTTGAAGCTGTCCCTGAGTTTAACTGATTGTTGTCATTATATTCTGAGAAAGACAGAGCTAGCTAAGTGTTTCTTTTCCTATTTCTCCTAGCAATGTTCATGTTGGTTACATGTATACAGAGGTTTTTTGAAGATTTCATGGAGTTCAAGAAATAATAATTTCGATTTTCGTGTATAAATGAGAAGTCTGTTGCTGTGGGTCCAGTTGCATAGCAAAGTGAAGCTGCTTTGCATTTCCTGTTATAGGATGAGTAATTTTACAGGATCTTAAATGAAGGTTGGGAGGGTGGCCTAATGGTTAAGGTGTTTGCCTTCTAAATACAAGGTGCAGTGTTTGAGTCTCACAAGGAATAATTGGCTAGGCTTAAAATGGGTTGCAAGGGCAGTTAGCTTAGTACTAATCTATAAATCTATCTACAACTGTGTGGATAAGTTATGCAAATGTAGGAGGTCATCTGTGTACATGATTATATTTAGCTGAGAAAGTCAGAAGGCAGTTTGTTAAAAAAAAAAAAAAAAAAAAAAAAAAAAAAAAGAGAGAAAAGCAGAGGGGATGCCTATGTTAAAAGTTCCTTCATGGGAAAAGCAGTTATTCAGGTATACCCAAAATGCCCTGTCTTTCAAATAGCTTTGGAAACATTTTATAGCTCGACAGCCAAATCTGAACTTTCTTAGTTTATTGAAGAGAAAGCTTGCTTGAATGTCTCAAAGGCCCTGGTCAAATCTATGAACAGACCAACTATTGATTTAGATTCATTCATATGCTTCCATATATCATTGGTGGATGTGGACATGGCACTCATAGTACTGAAAGAGTTGTAGAATCTGTACTGTTAGTTACTGAGTAGCCAGTTTTATTTTATTTTAGTTTAGTTACTATTTGTTAACTAGGGTAGAGCACTGATCCAGGTGGCCCATTTTCAGGCTCAGCCTGGGAGAGTTATACAAAATGTAATAAGCACAATGCAGACATGAGGAAATAATACTCACTCAAGGGATAAATATATCTGTAAGATAAAATGTAAGAAATAAGGAAACAATCTAATTAAAATACATCAGGCAGTATCTTTAGAGAGTGGGTAACTCTACATGAGCAAAAGCTGTAGTGTTAGTATTGTAAGCATTTTTATATACAATATGTACACCCCCTCATTCATTGTTTATTTATCTAAAAAAGGGGGTTATGATGGTGGTTTGGGAATAAGTAAGGGGGGAATATTGTACATGTGTAGCTGTGATGTTAAGAACATATGTATGGATTTGAGTTGGATGAGCATGGGATGGTTTTCTATGTAGGTGACATTTACATGAGGTTTCTTTGAGCCGATGTTCTGTAAAGTTCTTTCTCAATGTAGTGAATGGTTCACTGATTCTAAAGTCAGATGACATGGAATCCCAAGTCTGTGGAGCCACTTCAGAGAAGCAATGATAGTTAGAGCACAGTTTTATTTGCTGAACGGATAGACTGGTGTAGTTTTGAGATCTGGTGATAGAATTAGCAGTTATTTTGCTGAGTCTGCTGGCAAAGCAAAAGAATGTTTCATTGTATACTAATTTGTAGGTAAGAGGACCTCAGAAAAGTGTACATCTTTGTTACATTGGAAGTTATTCATATTTGGATAGGATGCTCTAATGTTGCTGCTGGGGGGGGGGGGGCAAGTTATTAAATTTTTAGATGATGTTGCTTACTTTGTCATGTGAACAGATTTTTCTTTAATGCATTAGTGATGATCAGAAGATTGTATTCTAGCAGAACCAATATGACTCCTTTCCCAGTGGTGTTTCTGACTTCTGGCAAGAGGCAGAATAAAAGTAAGTTAATTTGACTTAGTGGTATTAACATGGTACCAGAAGTTTAGAGACTGTTCTAACTGAATGCTAAGATTATTATGGTATTGTTTCAAGGTATTCCTGATAGTAATATTTATGGACCAGTTCTGAGGAATGGTGAATAGACTAAGCCTAGTACTTAAGATCATGGCTTTAATTATTCTTATTCTTATTTTTATTGTTATTCTTCTTATCATCATCATCGTCATCATCATCATCAACAATCATCATCATTTATTTATTTATTTGTTTGTTTATTTTTTGGTTGAAAATGAAATTCTTTTTTGTGAGGTAGTTACAGGAGGAGTCTCGATCTACTTCAAGATGACTTTTAATGGAGTCGTGTGAGGCAATGAACCTATAGATGATCAAATTGCCTAAGTAAAGAATGACTGATTTGAGAATGTTAGAGACAGAGTGTTTTTGAAAAGGGAGAAAAGTAGTGATGAAAGAATAGAACCTTGTGGCACCCCCTTGGTGTGTGGGGCAGTAGTGGATGAAGTTTTCCTAATTTGTACTTTGAATTGCCTGTTGGTTATGAAGCTTTGGAATCAGAGGATACTGAGGCTGTTGCCTGTTGTGAGTATGGAGTTAAGCAGAACAACATGGTCAGCTGTGTCAAAAGCCTTAGTGAGGTCAATGAATATTACACTTGTGGCTGTGTCTTTGTCCATACTTTGAAGTATTGCATTTGTAAGAGTGCAAATGGTAGTCATTGTGCTGTGACCTGACCAAAACCATCTTGTTAGAGGGAAGGGATGAGATGGTATCTTTCAACATAGTTAGTTTTTTGAGTAAAAAAAAAGTTTCTCCTGGTATTTCCTAAGAGTTGGGAGAAATGATGTTTAGCAAGAATCTTTTGCATCCTTGTGTTTGACTGTTTAGTGAATGGGTCTGATAATGGCCTGTTTCTATTTGGAAGAGAGTATGCGTGGGTTAGGCAGTGGCTGTATAGATGTTTGAGAGAGAGTATAATGAAGTATTTGCATAATAGGTAAACAAAGGTAGGAGGCTGTCACTTTTTTGGTGAGGTAAGGGGTATTTGTATGGATTTGGTCAACCATTTTGAGTACTTCGTTAGCAATGGTTCTTTTATGGTAAAATAAGGGTGTATAGGTTGGTACCCTGTGTGAAGGATTGCTAGTATTATTGTTAGCATTAGGTGTGTAGGGAAGGGTTCTTAATTCAGTTAGAAAATATTTGGGGTATAGTAGACCTAAGGTAGTAAGTAAGGAGTCATTCAAAATTAGTTTTTTTGTGTTTTGTTCTTCCTGTCATGTTACTGAATAGGCTTTTCGGTTTGGAGTGAGCTACCTTTGTGCCATTATGGGTCTATTTTGGCTAGATTCTGCAAGTTGATAAATATGTGTTTTGATTTTTGTATTCTTCTATTTCCTCCCTGCTATATCTTTAATTTTGTGAAGAAATTTTAGTTCAAGGGTAAGCCATTGCTTGTTCATGTTTTTCCATAATGTGGTTATTATGAGGAACTATTTATAATGAAGTTGAGGTAGTTTGTTTGTCAAATATATACAGTGGACTGCTGGGCCTGTAATGACTATGAAGGTGTTCCAGATCGTTTTGCTTAGTTCATGTCTTAAGGATGAGATTATTGAAAGTATTTGGGTCTAAAGATAATTAGAACAGGTAGAAGATTGAAATATTGGAGTGAGATGTTGAGTAAGATAAGGAAGTGGTCAATAAATGAGGGTCGGGGATCCAAACACTTCACATTGTTTGGTGAGTTTGTTTTAATAGGTTTAACACTGAATAGTTTCCTGAGAGGCTGGGTTTTGTGACTTCTTCAATAAATTGAATTAGGACTAGGGTAGTCAGTATAGCAGTAAGAATAGTTGTATATGATGTGTGCTTGTTCTAGGAGTTATTTGAAATTTGTGGTATAGGATGAAAACAATTGCTTATAGAAAAGTTTTTCAAATATTTTTGTGAGAGCACAAAAGGTAGCGTATTCATCTGAAGTCATTGTAATCCTTTGGTTGTGGAGTTTAGGTAGAGGGATAATGACTGCATGCTTGAATAACATTGTAAATATTCCAGTAGAAAGTAAAAGTCTGAATATATGTGCGAGGGGTACAGTGTTATGAGATACTGCCATTTTCAAATATTCAGGGTGTAGTTTAGAAACACTTGGACTGCTTTTAAAATGCATGTTAAGGAGGGCTTTCATGATTTCCTTTTTGGTGATCTGTCTAAAGCCAAATGTTGGGTGAAGGCAGCACCTGTGTAGAGTTGGGAGGGATGGGTCTGCAAGGACTGAGATGTGTTTATAAAAGGTGGGTCAAATGTAAGTTTTTGATTATACCCTTAATTGTTTCTACTCACAAAGGTCTGTAGCCACTGATGGAATAATGGCTTTCAGTTGTAGATTTAAGCAAAAACAATTTTGAGAAGTCTGTAATATTTCATAAGATCAGTTTGAGTTCATCCCAGAAGAGTACCAATTTACAGGCTAGTACTACTCATCATTTTCTGTGGTGGTAGGGCTTTGCAGCATTGCTTGCTGTTCTGGTCTTTTTTATCATTCAAAGCTCTGCCTATGTACCTGCACATTATTTTAATGGATCATGTATGAAAAAAAATCAAAAACTGACTTGAATAAATTTATTGCAACCCTTGCTCTGAAAAAGATATGTGCAGATAGCTACTTTTGTAATTATACATCACCTGTTACTGATAATAATAAGTGATGCAGAATTCATGAAAAGAATAGTCATGGAAATGTCAGTCCTGACTACTGTCTCTCTTACCATCACAAGTACTACTGACTCAAAGCTTAATCTGTCCTCTGCATTTATTGCAAATGGATCTGAAACAAGATAAATAAAATCATCTCAAGTTAGCAAAGGCACATTCACAACACCACTGCCTCTGTTACTTGAGTATTATCCCAGAATGATGCATACAAGATTATCTGCCCTTGTTTTCCAGCATTTGGGCTATAGTCAGTAATTACTTCATACCCTAGGGTGATGGAAGATGTAGGTGTGGTGGTAGAGAGGTAAGTTTCTTGCATTGGAGTGTCTGATCAAATATCAGTCAAGAAATTTCATCAAGAGTGTCGCTCTCCTACTTTGGACAGAACAGAAGAGTCTTTGTGGGTTCTGTTCATGCAGCTTTATTTTATACAAACACATCACTATAGAAGTTTACTGACTTTAACTTAAGTAACGTATATGTAAACTAACAACTATGCTCATACATGCTCACCTTCTGGCTGCTTCTACAAAATGGCACTAGGGATTGCATGTGTCTGGAATTTGCATGTGCACGTACAGCCTTGACATGCTTTTTAAAGATGCAGCACACCCCACTTGCATTTTGATCTACAAAGAGTATTTGACATCTCAAAGTGCATGATTAGGCAGAGCCCTTTGAGTTCATTGGTAACCTTGGCTTTAACATTGAACTGCCAGATGTAGTATCACTACAATATTTCAGGATATTTTAATAAAAAATACATTAGATGGAAGTGAAGGCATCATATCAGTAATTTCTGCTAAGACAAACATATCCTACAGATCTTGAAAATGTCTCTCAGAATCACAGGTATTCCTGGGCAGATTCATCTTGACTGAGCTCATCAAAAAGACAATTAAAGAATTGCTGGCCCATTACTACATTTGTCACAGTACCCATCTTTCATAATCTCATGAACAGAGATGTTAAATGTTAAAAATCACTTATTTCAGGAACAATGTGCAGTCCAATATACCATGTTGCACAAGAAAAAAAACATAAATGCAGTCATAAGTTGGCTCCTACTAAAACAGTTCACAGTATACATACAGATAAACCAGTTCCTCTGTACTGTGGCAAGTCAGAGTGCAAGCAGTAGATGTAAGTAAAAAGATTTTGTTTTGGCATGAAGACCTTTTAAGCTGTGTGAAAGTTTAGATAAAACCGGCAATGAAAATATATGCACACCTTTTACTGCAAAGTGATCTCAAGAAGAATAACATATTGTTTAATGCTATGGATATGTATCGGGTTAGCTGGAAATAACAAAATGTACTGATGATTTGTTAGGACTGATGACTCTTTGGAGAAAATAGCTTGAGATGGAGATTAGAAAGTCTCAAAATAGCACCAAATGCCACTGCAGAGCTAGGCAAACAGTGTGTATATCGCAAAAAATATAAAAAAACTAAAAAGACACTTCAACAAGGATTCACAACACTCACCCAAAAAATGTATTACTAAGTTTAGCACTTTCATCTTTTATTTTATAAAGACTTTATCTGATCAAAATTTAACATTTGACTAAATGAATATATATTTTCACCAAATTACAGCCCACACAAACCAAACTATCTTATATTCTATTTCACATATTTGCCATTAATAGATTGGTTGAATGTTGATGCCAGTTCTGATGTAGTCCATACAAAATAAAAGATGAAAGCACTAAACTAATGTGTACATTTTTTTGGGGGTGCACCATTAGTTCCTGTAAGTGTGGTTATACTCTCAAAATAGCCTTTTGGAATATTGCAGGTGCAGTAATTAACTGGAGAATGAAAAGTTATAGGCAAAGCCAAGGGTATCTAATGTAATAAATCTACAAATGACCTAGCTTGGAGAAGGTAATCAGTTCAGTCTGGCGAAATCAGCAGGTACGAAAAAGAGATATTGTAGGATGAGAAGTGGATAGATCTCCCTCATCAGACCCATTATCGAGTACAATGGCCCCTTTGGCATGTACCTTGCCTAGCACATCCAGCAGCTGGAGAGACCACAGAGGTCTCGACCAGGAACATCCAGGGTTTCAAACACCTATCCTATACAGATAGCCTAAAAGCCCTGTCCCTCTACTCAGTCTTATACTCACTGGTCAGAAGTGACCTGTGTCTGGCATACAAGGCCATCTCAGACCCAGCCTTGACGGAGTTGCTGCATATCCATGAGTCAAACTCCACTCACGCAACCCGCATGCAAGGCCTCAGCATTGTCTGTGACATGAATAGAACTTGTTGGCAGGATAGAGTTGTGTCCCAAAGACTCACCCCATCTGTGGAATAGACTCCCTCTCCATGTCAAGCAGAGTACCTCTCTAGCCTTCTTTAAGAGGAACCTGGACGACTGGATGGGAAACAGAAAATACACCCCTGGGATCCCACCTGTGTCCCTGCTGGACAAGTAAACAGGTGCTGATTTTGTGGGAACATTGGTGAAATTTTTGGCTAGGCTTATAAGGGCCTTCGGGCCAATAGTCTAGTATCATCCTGTGAACCTATGAACTTATAGATGACCACAGTGAAGGTAAATGAGAGATATAAACCTTCACTGCTAAAATCAGCACATGGAGTAATTGAGATATGCATTAGTAAAATTAAAAATGATAAATGTAAATAACTTTATGACAGAAAATGGAAAACAAGTTAATATGTGTAGCAAATTAATAGCCTCAGTATCAGAGCCATGAGAAAGAAATGTGAGGCTTGGTTAAATAATAACATATGAACTTAAAACATCAGATAATTTGTGTATGCAGCTGAAGAGACTAACATCGTAGGATGATTTGGATGCTTAAAATGGAAGAGACATAATAAATATTGGATAGACTTTCATTTCAGAAAATGGAAGATCAATAGACTATAATTTGCTATCACAAGATCTTGTACAAAATCCCAACCTAAGATTAGATTTAAGAACAGTTGGCAACCATGTGTTTTATTCCTGCCTAGTCTCATGGCCTAATATCATTCTTTATCTCACTATTTGTTTATCCCTATGCCTGTGTTTTCTTTCTCTGTCTCTGTCTTTCTCTCACTTATTGTCTGTAAAAAGTGGTCAGTGAACTTCAATATGAGAAACCCATAGCAGAGCCAGCCACTGAAGAGAATGTAGTAATTTGAAGGATTATCATGCAGAGAAGGGACATGGCATGTAAATTAACATGTTTTACTCCTTGTATAAGCTTGCCAACTATCTGTATGACCTCTGCAGAAAGCTCAGTGTAACAGTAATGCAGACAAGCATCTTGTGTCTTACCAAATTTCCAAAAGGAATTTCCAAAAGGCAAGTTGAATTTATGGAGGCAGCATCGACTTTATTATTGAGGACTGCAAACAATTGTGAGTCGTAATGTCACATGCCATACAAAAAAAAATGTATATGACTAGTCAAATGGTAACATGTACTCTGCCCAGACTTCACATGTGTGCCCCAGCAGTGATTCAAAGAGGAAGAATGGCATGTGTAAGGATGCATCCTTATTTTGCTATTTCTTCTAAGATTGCATTATTAACACTTTGTGCTGGGATGTGATTTAAGAGATTACCAGACCAGAAAAAGTATGGGTATTCTGAGATATCAGATAAGTGAATAAATACATGCACTATTTTTACAGAAATACAGTATATGCCACACATTTTTTTAAATTTTATTTTACGAAAAAAGACAACTCTCACTATATATGGAACAGAATTTGCTGTCTGTGTTTGGAGTTTCGATCACCAGAAGGTTGTAGTCTATGATAGCTCATTTTTCTGAGAGGATGATAATATTTATTTTAAAATTTATTTATTATATTATTTTGGTCTGAAGATATTTATTTATTTATTTATTTATTTATTTTACATTTGTTAACCGGGCTAGTCCAACTGGATACATGTCCATTTTCAGTGGAGGCCCGAGGAGAAAAGCTCCGAGTTTTCAAAACATTTAATGTTACAAGTAATTTAAAAAGAATAATACAAAAATGTATAGCAAAATGTTACAAGAACAAGATTTGTTCATAGTAAAAAAATGATTTAACAACTGTTACCACAAGAAAGCAATAAGTAAGTAAATAAAGAAAAGATGGGGATATAAGGTTACTAAGGACATCTACAGGATAAGACAGGAATTGGAAAACAGGATTGGTGGTTAGATGGGATGAGTAGAGCTGGACAGAGTAGAATGGTCAGAGAGAAATTATGATATAAGGATAAACTTTAAGAGGAAAACGAAATTAAGGGAGATATGGTAGAGCAGAGGAGAAGGATATGAGAGAGCAGATTAATCAGGGTTATTGCAAGAGCATAACCAGTGGTTGGAGAGGAAACGCGTTTAAGGTTAGTTTTGAATAATGGTAGAGATGAAAGAGCTGTAAGGTCATTTGGTAGGAGGTTCCATATTTTACCAACAAAGTTAGAAAAAAGAGAGTCACCTGCAGAATTTTTAGATAAAGAAGTTTGCATCTGCATTTTATTAGTTGAGCGTAACTTTTTCAGGTTATGGTATGGTGTTATGAGGGTAGAGAGAGTTGGGGTATTGTTAGGTTGATAAAGGACTTTATGGGCAATAATAAGTTGGTTAAATTGTAGTAGGTTAGGTAATTCAAGCCAGCCTAGTTGTTTTAGGTTTTGACAATGATGAGTCCTATAAGGTGAGTTAGTGGCAAATCTGGCAATGCTATTATAAGATTTAGCTAGTTTGTTATGATTATATTGGGACAGGTTAGTATAGATGGGGGAGGCATATAAAAGGGTAGAGAGTAAGTGAGTTCTGGCTATTGTAGATCTGGCTAGTGGTGATAGAAATTGTTTAATTCTATATAGAGATCCGAGTTTTTTGTTGGTAGATTTTATTATAGTGTTAATGTGAGTGTTAAATTTAAGTTGATTATCTATTGTGATGCCTAGGAGTTTGGTGGTGGTGTCAGGAGAAATTATAGTACCATTGTTGGATTGAAGTGTAAAATGAAGAGGGGGAGATGTGTGTGAGGGGGTAAACAACAATAATTTGGTTTTTTTTGGGTTGAGGAGAAGACAATGGTTAGAGAACCATTTTTCTATAGTGGTGAAGGATTTTGTGTGAGAGAATGTAGGTCAGTATGGGATTTTGCTGAGCAAATAATTGTGGAGTCGCCGTATTGAATGCAGGTAGAGAAGGGATAGAGAGATGAAGGTCATTGATAAAAATGGAGAATAACAGTGGGCCTAAGATAGAGCCCTGTGGGACACCTAGGGAAGTGGGTAGAAGTTCAGAAAGATGATTCTGCCAGAGAACTGCTTGTTTACGATTATCCAGGTAGGATGTGAACCAGTACAAGGCGGGTTTATCAAGTGATAGGGACTTTAGAAGGTGAAGTAGGAGTTTATGGTTGACCATATCAAAGGCTTTAGAAAGATCTACAAAGAGTGCTGTTGACAAGAAATTATTGTTTAGATTAGTGTTGATACAGTTGGTAAAAGAAAGTAGGGCTGTGGTAGTACTGTGGTAAGGACGAAAGCCATGTTGACAGTCTGCTAAGAGATTGTGGTGAAGTAGGTGGGTAATTAGTTGTTTGTGGATACATTTCTCCATTATTTTAGCAAGAGGAGACAGAAGAGCTATGGGACGGTAGTTTGAGTATTCAGTAGAGTCGCCACCTTTGTGAAGAGGAATGATATGTGAGATTTTCCAGATGGATGGAATAGTGCATTCCTTAATAGTTCTGTTAATCAATATAGAGATTGGGTAGGCAATGGCTGAGGCTCCTAGTTGTAGGAATTCCCCTGGTAATTTGTCAGCTGAGGGGGTAGAAGGCTTAAGTTTTTGAAGTAAGGAGGAGATGAAGGAGGTGGGTATTGGTTCTAGGTGGAAAGGAGGGGGGGTGGGGCTTGTAGCGGACAGGTTGGTAGTGTCAGGATATTGTTGATTTGCTAAGTTTTGTACTGCTGTGGTAAAGAAGGTATTAAACGCATTTGCTGTTTTTGTAGGGTCATCAGAGTTGCTGCCAAGTGGAGTTGGTGTTACTACTTTACCTGGGGTTATTAGTCTGTTAATAGAGGTCCAGAACTTCTGTGGTTTTTGGAGGGAAGATTGTTGAAGTTGGATGTAAAAGTTTTTTTTGTCCTGTATTATTGCTTTTTTAGTCATATTTCGTTGTTGTCTAAAATTTTGCTGATCAGTAATAAGTTTAGTGGTACGCCATTTGGTCCAGGATTTGTTCCTGGAGAGGATTAGCTTTTTGGTCTCACTTGTGAGCCATACTGCTGGTTTATTTTTCACTCTTATGGTACGAATTGGGGCATGATGATCGAGGACAGTTAGGAAAGTCTTATTGAAGTAGGATACAGCTTCATTTATTGGAAGGGACTTAAGGGGTTCCCAATTGCAGTGTTTAAGTTCGGTTAGGAACATTTCCTGGTCAAAGTGTTTTTTACTACGTATAGTTATAACAGGGGGAGAAATGTGAACGTTTGTTTTGTGTCTTATTATATATATTAGAGAGTGATCACTAAGGTCATCTGGTAGGGTTCCTGTTGTATAGTTTTGTTTTGGACCATTTGTTAATATCCAGTCCAGAATGCTTTCTTTGTTGTTAGATTTGTTTATTCTAGTTGTGGAATTAATGAGTTGTGAGAAACCATTCAAATTGATCAGAGAGGATGGGTTGTTATTGCTACATAAATTCCAGTTGGTGTTAACGTCTCCTAGTAGTATTGTTTCTTGTGGATAATTTAGAGAAAGGTAACTTAATAGGTCTTCCAGTTTATCTTGATTGTTACCTGGTGGGAAATATGTACAAATGATGTTAACTGATTTTTGGTTGTTTAGTTGTAGTTTTGAAATAATTATTTCTGTAGTGTCATCAGAATGTGGTTTGTGGTTTATTTTACTGATTTGTAATCCTGCCTTGTAGAGAATAGCTACCCCTCCACCTTTTTTTTTGATGCGGTCTTTGCGAATAATATTGTAACCTGGGGGAATAATTTCTGTATCTTTTATTGTTGGTTTAAGCCACGTTTCCGTTAAACAAAGGATGTCAAAGCAGTGGACATCTAGGAGAGCATGTACTTGAGTAATTTTGTTGCAGATGCTACGTATATTAAGATGGGCAATTTTGAGTGTTTTTGAGGATTGAGCTGATAGTAAAGGGATAGAGTTAGATTCAATACTATTAGAGAAGGATGAGTGAAACATTGGGCCTGGGTTTGGATGAATGTCTCCATCCTTAAGGGAGTGGATCAAAGTGAAGTTATGATGATGGCTACGTTTAGGATTAAGGTCATATAATTTTCGAGTGTTAGGAAATGAGGGTTTTATATGAAAAAGTCGGTGATATTTGGCTTGGATGTAGCTATGGTTATATGATATTTGGCTTGGATGTAGCTATGGTTATATGTGGAATTATTAAAGTTTGTGCATGTAACAGGAAGTGATGTAGTAGTGTGTTTGGATGGTATGAGAAGAGTTTTGAGAAGGGGTTGTTCATAGGAGGTAAGGAAGTAGATAGTGGTGAGAGAAGTGAACAATGACATTAGTAGTAGACATGGGTGTAGGTTAGGCATGTTGAGAGAGGAGGGAAAACAAAAGCTATAGGTAGAGAGATGAGGAAAGGACTGCTTTAGGTTAAAAAGGCTATAGATGATAGGGGAAGGTATGTACCTAGTAGGTTAAGGATAATTAGTAAAGGGTGAGGTTAGTGAATGATGGAGTAGTAAGTATATGTAGTATGAGGAGAAGAAAGATTAGCTATTGTGAGAAAAGTTTAGAGATAAATAAGGGGAGATGTAAAGCTAGTAGGTGTGGATGTATAAATGTAGGGTGTGGCTAGAAAGAGGTGAGTGGTTGGTTGGGAAAGAATGGAGGAGTGGAGGGGGAGTGGTTAAGAGAGTATATAGGTAGACACCCTGGGGCGGGTGGGAATTGGGGGCAGGGTAGGGGAGCGGAGTGAGCCCGTAGGGCGAACGGAGCGGGAAGACACAAGAGAGTGGAGTTCAGCAGGAAACAATCAGAGCAAGGGAAGAACTAACAGGTAAGTCAGTAGGTTGGAGAAGGTGTATTAGATAGTCAGCTAGTGTATAGAAAAAAAAAGTGAGTAGAAAAGCTAGAGTCAGCAGAATCGAGGTAAGGTAAGAGAGGCTAGGCTAAAATGCAGTTCTGGAAAAAAAGTTTCAGTTAAAGGACAGATAGGAAAGGTTAAGGGGGCAGAAGATAAGCATAAGAGTGGGAAGAGAAAAAGTAGCAGCAGGAAAAAGAATAAGGGTGCCACCTAGTGGCCAGTTGTATGTTTGCAGGGACAGACAGCAGAGCAGGGGGCTAAGCACAAAAAGGGAAAAAGAGGATACAGTGGGATGTGCTAGCAAACAGAGATAGTTGAGGTAGATTGGGATAGGAATTTAAATTGAGGTATAAATGGTGGGTAGGAAAAATATGTAGGCTGCTGGTAATTCAGGAAGGATGCTTAACCTGAGATACAAAAGTAGAGTAAGTCTGGTCAAACAAGGTAATTTAGCATACTTAGAATCTCTTAGTAAGTTAGTCTCTCCTGGTAGTGTAGGGTATGGGTTCAGTTGTTGAGGTTCCTTGAATTTCAGGAGGATGGTGGGCAGGAAAAAGTCTGCTTGAGTTTAATAGTTGACCACTCTGTTACAAGGTAAGAAGGGAGAGATGTAGTGAGTGAGTTAGAGCTAAGTTTAGGTAACAAAATAAGTTATAGTGCATCAGCATTCATCAATATCATCTGCGCTGAAATTCTAGGTAAAAAACACATTAATGCAATAAAGGAAAAAGGAAAAAAACAGCCTATCTAGACTATGCAATATCTAGAAAATACAGGTTTTTCATTTTGCTTGGTTAAAACAGTATGTAACAGTAATTTTACAGTCCAGTTTAGAGTTCACATAAAAATGCACTATGTGATTGTGAGAAACAGTAATAGATGGCCGTTAGGTAAAACAAGCATCTCCCATCGACAAGTAGTGTCTTGGTAACACAATTTCTTAGATAAGACGACTCTATTTTATAGTTATCCCCTTGCAGCTGTATTACCAATGCTGTGTGACAGTTTTCAAAAGTTAATAATATTCTATTTAAAGTAAAACAAGGGGCCGGATTCAGGAAGCCTCCGTGTAAGAGTTATAACTCTTACACGGAGGCTGCAGTTAAACGGTGTGTTGTCAGCATGTCATGCATATGCATGAGGTGCATGAGGCATGCTGAATCACACTGTAACTCTTACACGGTCCATGTAAGAGAGTAGGGGGCGTGTCCGTAGGCTAAGCCCTGCATGCGGACACGCCCCCGTAAGTGTAGAATGGCTGAATGTAAACAGCCACGGGAGAGGCCATGGAAATGTAAATAAACACACTACACAACACATTCCCCCACAGACCATCAGTGTACAAAGTGAACAGAGGCTATAAAATGAGAATAAAACTGTTGTATTTTTTAAACCCCGTAAATGTTTGCTACTGTGTGCTGCAGGCTGGTGTGCTACTAGCGCAACTGCAGTTAGCAATCAGTGGAAAAGGATATGAGAACTAAATATGCAAAGCAAGCCAAGAAGAAATAGCTTAGCGGTAGAGTTGCCGGCTTAAGAGTAGGCAGGCAGGGTTCGAGCCCCCACAACAACCTTTTTTTTTTTTGTAAATAAGCACTAAAAAGCCCCCTGACAGTATTGTACAAATGTAAAAGTATTCCCTTTTGTAAAATGGAATGAAATGGAGCATATATTTTGAAGTAACACAATAATAAAAATAGTCAGAAATGTACTGATAGCTAAGCTGCTGTGAGACAGACTGCCCATAGCTGAGTAGTGATTAAAAAGCTGCAAACTGCGTGCCCGTTGCTAAGCACCAGTGTAACAGGCTGAAACTGTTTGCAACTAGCTGTGCTTAGCTGAACATGTGTGTCACTAGCCAATTAAGGTTTATCCCAGCGCACACCGTTTGTGCGCCGCTCCCACAAGCTAACTGCCAGTGCGCATGCGTGAGCTCTGTGCAAACGAGCGCAGACCTGGTTTTAAGTGCTTAAAAGTGCCTTTATGGCACGTTGATTGACAGGTCTTGTACTCAGTTTGAAAGTTTGCAAAGAAAAATAAATTCCTACTGTCAGTCTCGAACCCAGGACCTTGGTAACATTAGTCTGTATGACCTACCACTAAGCCATGCCTGCCTTACAAGAACATAGTGCTAAAATAAATAAATATAACATGTAATAGTAGGAATCAGTATAAAGGCAATATAGGAGATGTACTATCCAAAGCATGTCAGGTAGAGTTTTAATGGCCAAATTACTGGATTCCCATACTAGTTCAGTGTTAACAGATACAGCCCTGCTACTTGTTAGCTTGTACATAATACTGTAAGGTAATGTACATATATGAAGGTACGTATATCTACACATACATATATATAAATATATATAAATACATAGGTGCAGAGCTGATTCAACCCCTGGGTTGAATGATAAAGTTAGTCTACAACCTTTTTTGAAAAGAAGGGAGTTAGGTAAAGCTGTGAATAAATAAAATTAAATATAAAATAATATATATAATATATTTTATTATTTTTTGAACAGTCACTTTTGCTTGTTTTTAACTGTTGTTTTATCTATGTTTTATAATGGATGTTTTCATAGTAGAAGCTTCATGAATATTTTATTGTTTGATTAATTGGTTTGAACAACACCCTGTTGTTAATTGTTGAAGCTATTTAATGACTGTGTGATGTGTATGCTGCTACAGTCTGAGGAAGCCATTCTGGTGAAAGCGCTTACTACTGCATGCAATAAAGAATGTTTTTTTATCATTTTGGACATTGTGGACTGCTTTCTACTTGCCATTGCTGTTTAGTACTACATGCTGGTGTCTGCAGAGGAATGCAGTATTTTTGTGACTTTGCGAACAAGCAGTGTTGAGTTTTACAGGCCCTCACGTTCCTGTACACGAGGTTTTTATTTTTATGCTACATGTTTTAACAGGAACGTGGTCTCTCTGTGCTAGCCTTTTATTCTTGATTTGGTTTATTTCGTGTTTGTGGTGTTGCACGGAGAGCATGGCTTGTACTGGAGGAGATGAAATTGAATTAGCGTACGTACCTGACGTCAATGACACTGTTCGACGGAAGCTAGGAAGATTCAATGATTGTGTGGCTGGAAAGGAGAATGTCCTGCTAATGTTTGAGCCGGAAGATACACGTGGATCCGAAACGGATAACGTAGATGATCTGGTGGTCCTAGCCGAAGAATTGGATACTTTGGAAGCAGAATTTGTTAAATTAAAGAGACTACAACTGCAGAGACACCATTTTGAGGCTTGCCTCAAAAAACGGATAATTCCTAGGGGGCTGAGAGTACTTAAAATGCCAACCTCAGGTAACCATTTTCCTGATTTGTTGTTACAATGGCAAAAATTGAACATGGACTTAAGCTTTAATTATATGAAGCTACTGATAGAGTATCATACACCAGAGGAAGAAGCGTTACGTGAGAGAGTGGTTCATTTGCATGGGTCTATCACTTCGAAGTATTCTTCTTCGAAGGCCAGTGCTGGCATGGATAGACTCATGGAGAATGTGTTACTTTATGAGAAACGTTTACTTGATCAGAAAAAGCAGAAGATTGAGAGAGATGTATATGATTTTAAAAACGGCCAAGTCTTTACTTGGCCGAGGACTATGTCGGTGAGAACTGAAGGAAAGAACTTTTCGACTAATGTTAATGCAACTAATAAGACTGTTTTATATAGTATTGATTCAAACAGTAACAGTGATAGATTGACTGATGTAAATAAATGTGTGAAGGATTTGGGGGTGGGGGAAGCTCCTGTCCCTGCTGTTGAATCGATTAATAATGTGAATTTGTATCCATCTGTAGTTACTGTGAATAGGAATACACACTCTGATACTCTGGTTTCCTCTAATGTTGAGACAACTAATCAGAGTACTCGATCAGTGAGAGCCGATGATTTAGTTGTTAGGAAGAAAACTGCTAACAATAGTATTAACAAAGAAGGGAATGATAACATTAATATAAGGGATATCCCTTTCCCAATACAGTCTCCTCATTTCAGGGGGAGAACACGCTCTATGAGCAGAGGTCGCCAGAAAAGAAAAGTAGTGGAAACAGAACATGTTGGCCCAACTATAAAGAAAATGTGGGCTACGAAGGAGAATTGATTGTGATTAACTTATCCAGCAGGATGTTAAGTAGAGAGGAGGAATATGTACTCAATAAGGGTCTAACTTTCATACCCAGTAAGTTTAGTGATATTACAGACACAGTGATTGATGTCAAAATGTTTACCAGGAATGTCCAATTAAAACTTGATTATGGTATGTGTGAGAGCAGTCCTAATATAGGTAGTACTAGGACTGGGTTTAAACCAGTGAGTACGTATGTACCTATTTTGAACCCTGTTTTAGAGACATATACTAAATTAGTAGAACAAGATTTACATATGTACTATAGTAGTCACAATGTTAAGAATAAGAGGAAGAAGAATAATTTGACATACAAACAGAGACAAGCTTTGTGTGATTTGAAGAGAGATGATTCTATAGTAATAACTCCTGCTGACAAGGGAGGTCCCATCGTAGTGATGAGTACAGAAGATTATTATAGGAGTGTGTATGATTTCCTGAGTGATACTAGATTTTATTCCAAATTGAACATGGATGAAGTGAGGAATAAAGTATTCGGTATACACGATAGATGACCTGTATAAAAGTGGTGTTATAGATAAGGACCTTTTCAGGTTTCTGAGGGTTAATAATCCACTTATACCTGTTTTGAAAGGCCTCCCGAAGGTTCATAAAAACCTACATAATCCCCCGATGAGACCGATAGTGTCAGGACAGGGGTGTTTAACACAACCTTTCTCATTGTTCGTTGAACGACATCTTAGACCAGTAGTTGAAGCTAATGTTAATATTCTAAAAGATAGCAAACAGTTTTTAGTTAGTTTGTATGAATGTATGACTAAATTTGATGAAAGGAAAGAATATTTCTTGGTTACCTTGGATGTAGTCAGTCTATTTACTATGATCCCTAATGGTAGTGGAGTTGAAAGTGTACAGGAATATTTGAAGAAATACACGACCATGGACAATAGTTTGATTGAGTTAATAGCTCTGTTCCTGGAAATTATTTTGGATAACAACGTGTTTGTTTTTGCAAAAGAGTTATTTATCCAGAATGATGGCGTAGCTATGGGCACGTCATGTGCCAATAGCTACGCCAACGTTGTCATGGCTGAATGGGAGAATACAGTATTGCTCCCCAGTTCTGAATTTAAGCAATATGTCCCTTTTTATAAGAGGTTCGTGGATGACCTCTTTTTAATTTGGGATGGTAATGAGGAACAGTTACTACAGTTTAAGAGCTTTTTAGATAGCACTACTAGTTATCTTAAATTTACCATGAGTTATTCAAGGAGTTATATTTCTTTTTTGGATGTAGATGTTATTAGATTAGACAATGGACTAGTTAATACATCGGTACATAGGAAAATGTGTTATAGAAATACTCTGCTCCATAGAACAAGCATGCATCCACTACATGTATTTGAAAATGTTGTAAAGGGGCAGACCATGAGGGTCCCGACTGAATCCCTCTGATAGTGGCTTTATGGCTGAAGCTGAGAATTTAAGAACCATGTTTTTGAAGAGGTCTTATAAGGATGCGGAAATAAACAGGGCTTTGACTGACACATATAGTCTGAGAGGAACTAGAGCCTGCCCTTATTTCTCTAGTAATTTTAAGGCCGAGGAGTTAGTTACTCAAGGACAGGCACATAAGGCGAATGTTGCAGTGAATGTACCTATTTATTATACTAGTGATGTAACCAATATAAAATATATTATAGAAAAATATTGGGATGTGCTCACTGTAGATGAAGATGTTTCTAAATTAGTAGGAATAAGACCTAGATACACATACAAGAATAAGATGAACTTGAAAAGTATGTTGTGTCATAAGGAAGGTGTGAGGTACATGACGCCAAATTTTAATACGGTTGCATGTGGTAGTTGTAATCAGTGTAGTTTTATTAACAATAGTAATATATTTGAACAGCCTGTTACTGGACAAATCTTTTCTTTTCCACAGGGACTAATTGTAGGTCAGTAAATGTGATTTATCTCGCTAGTTGCACTGCCTGCCAAGCGTTTTATATTGGCAAAACCAATAGGCAGTTGAGATTGAGAATTAGGGAACATCTTTATAAAATGAGAATAGGTGATATCACTAATGCACTAGCGAAACATCAGATACAGGCAGGGACTACACATTCCTTTACCTTTTTGTCTTACAGATTATTCATGACACTATGAGGGGTGGGGATGTGGAAGCTTATACACTTGAGATGGAACTCAGATGGATTATAAGGTGCAGAGCTGATTCAACCCCTGGGTTGAATGATAAAGTTAGTCTACAACCTTTTTTGAAAAGAAGGAAGTTAGGTAAAGCTGTGAATAAATAAAATTAAATATAAAATAATATATATAATATATTTTATTATTTTTTGAACAGTCACTTTGCTTGTTTTAACTGTTGTTGTATCTATGTTTTATAATGGATGTTTTCATAGTAGAAGCTTCATGAATATTTTATTGTTTAATTAATTGGTTTGAACAACACCCTGTTGTTAATTGTTGAAGCTATTTAATGACTGTGTGATGTGTATGCTGCTACAGTCTGAGGAAGCCATTCTGGTGAAAGCGCTTACTAGTGCATGCAATAAAGAATGTTTTTTATCATTTTGGACATTGTGGACTGCTTTCTACTTGCCATTGCTGTTTAGTACTACATGCTGGTGTCTGCAGAGGAATGCAGTATTTTTGTGACTTTGCGAACAAGCAGTGTTGAGTTTTACAGGCCCTCACGTTCCTGTACACAAGGTTTTTATTTTTATGCTACATGTTTTAACAGGAACGTGGTCTCTCTGTGCTAGCCTTTTATTCTTGATTTGGTTTATTACATATGAAATATAGTTGTAGGTGTCAGTATCCATACACACTCACTACAGGAAACAGTGAACATAAATGCAGCAACCTGAATCTGCAACACAGCCTGACCCCTGTGTGACCTACTTACCATTCTAACTGCTTAAAGGTGGCCTCAGCACTTTGATTGACAGGTCCTGTACTCATTTTGAAAGTTTGGAAAGAAAAATAAATTCCCACTGCCAGTCTCTTCATAACATTAGTCTGTATGACCTACCACTAAGCCATGACTACCTTACAAGAACACACTGCTAGAATAAATATAACATGTAATAGTAGGAATCAATATAAAGGCAATATAGGAGGTGTACTATCCAAAGCATGTCAGGTAGAGTTTTAATGGCCAAATTACTGGATTCCCATACTAGTTCAGTGTTAAAAGAAACAGCCCTGCTACTTGTTAGCTTGTACACAATAAAGTAAGGTAATGTACATATATGAAGGTATGTATATCTACACATACATATATATAAATATATATTAATACATATGAAATATAGTTGTAGGTGTCAGTATCCATACACACTCACTACAGGAAACAGTGAAGATAAATGCAGCAACCAGAATCTGCAACACAGCCTGGCTCCTGTGAGACCTACTAACCACTTTAACTGCTTAAAGGTGCCTCCGGCACTTTGATTGATAGGCCCTATACTCAAGTCAAAAGCAGAATATAAGCATACTAGTAGGCCCTACCACAAGACCATTGTAACACTAGTCTGTATGACCTACCACTAAGCCATGACTCTCATACAGGAATATAGTGCTAAATAAGTGGAACATGTAATAGTAGGAATGAAGATAAAGGCAATATAGTATGTCTACTACCCAAAGCATGTCAGGCAGACTTTTACTGTCCCAGTTACTGGATTCCCATACTAGTGTAGTGTTAACAGAAACAGCCCTGCTAATTGTTAGCTTGTACCCAATAATGTCAGCTAATGTACATATATGAAAGTATGTATATGTACACAGATATATATATATTTATATAGCAATACATATGACATATAGTTGTAGGTGTCAGTATGCATACACACTCACTACAGGGAACAGGCAAGAGAAATGTAGCAACCTGAATCTACAACACAGCATGAAGCATGGGAGATGTACTAACCTTCACACTCACAAAACACTGTCAACAGCATACCAGCATGGTCCACGCCCTACAATCTGAAAGGGCAACGCCTATCTCACATACCCTTTTATAGCAGTGTCCTGAAATCACAGTGAGACATGCAATCAGTACACACCTGGCTGCATGCAATTAGCAAATGCTGCCTTACAATTGGTGCAGAGGCCATCACATGGACCTATGCAGATACCTACTAAAGCATTGAGCACCCACACTACACTCATGCAATACATTCATTGCACAAAACCTACAGAGAAAGAGAGAGAGAGAGACAGAGAGAGAAATAAAACAAATATAAGGACAGCCAGCAGCAAAAGCAGCAGCAGAAGCAAACAGCAAGCAGCAAGCATCAAGCAGAAAGCAGCAAGGAGCAAGCAGCAAGCAGCACCACTGGCACAGCTACAGCTGCCACAAACACAGGTAATGCAAAGTAGCAGGTTAATCCTGTGTATACTGTGACACCTCCAAATGTATCATAGTTCACTATCTATAGGTATGTCCATGAGATAGGTTGTGTGTACATAGTCCTGAAATATAAACATATGTAATATTGCTGTACATGTTGCCCATACTTAACACTTCCATAGCTTAGAACACAAGGCCAGTTGTGCATATGATGCAGTAGTTCCCAGGGTCAGTAGAGGTTCCTCCTCATTGGTGTGGGACCACTGTGTATGTATGGCACTGTTCAGGTACATATCCTGTAGTATGGCCAGTGATTAATATCAGTCTGTCATGTGTTGCTATGTCCTCCAGGGGTGAATGTAGCACACATCCAGGGATACCATTTCGTAACAGTGATGATATGTGTTCTGCAATGATGAGGGTGGCTCTCACCTGGACATGTGAGAGGATAGGGAGGTTACAGTCATCTGGGATAACTAATACCACATGTGTAGGAGAATGGGGTACCTGCACCTAAACTGTCTGCAACAATGTTGCCAATATCTGTGCATTTGGTGAATGTGAAGCATCTTAACACTGCTGACCACAGATGCCTTGCGTTCATGTGAATCTGCCCTGTGCTGCAGTAGCCTCCTACTATTGTTATACAATATGCCTGTATCTGTAGTCCACTGGACAGGATTAATAAGTGGTGTGCAGTTGTTCTGGGTTAGATATGTGTGTGCACAGTACATGCAGCATGTGGGATGTCTGTGGTAAGCATATGCAAAGGTGCTGGCGGTGTGTGTTGTGGCTTCCACTGGCCCAATGGGCTGCATGGATAGCATCACTGTCATAACTAGTGAATAACTGTGTAATTACATGCATACATAGCAAGATAGTGTACTGTGCTTGTGGTGTTGTTCGGATATGTATATCCAGGCTGAGTAATGTGTGTCCACATCACAGGGTTGGATGGCAACACACATCCAGTATGTAGGAATGAACACCCAGAATGTGTCAGACGTGTCGCCTGTGCAGAAGTATCCGGCCATTACCTGTGCATCCCCCACAACACACACACATGCAACATATGGCAGAAGTACTATAGCAGTACACACATGTTCATAGGTTCATACTAGGCTATTTGCCCTAGGGCATTGGTAAACCTAGTAGAATGTGTTTGTCTTTCGCCACCCAATTACAAGTTATGCTGCTATGCCCTTGTCCGACGTTAGTATACTGTGCCTCTGTCTAACAGTGACATAGAAGTGATACCTGGGGTACAACTATGATCTCCATCCACTCATCCAGATTCCTATGGAAGAGAGTCAATGAGGGACTCTGCCTAACCAGTAGTGTGAGCTCATTACAGAGTGAAGGGAGCCTCTCGGTTAGGAATATGCCCCTCCAGCATGTCCATGTATGTCAGTGCTGAGGTCCAGCTCTCCTGAGCATGTGGCTGTATGGGACTTTGATTGCCTGAGGTGCAGCATGTTCATTACTGCTGGGTAGGACATGGCTGTATATGGCACGCACAGATTGCCTCTGAACGGCCCAATTTTTAAAACACTGGTTTCGGAACGGAAAAAAGCTAGGAAGATTCAATGATTGTGTGGCTGGAAAGGAGAATGTCCTGCTAATGTTTGAGCCGGAAGATACACGTGGATCTGAAACGGATAACGTAGATGATCTGGTGGTCCTAGCCGAAGAATTGGATACTTTGGAAGCAGAATTTGTTAAATTAAAGAGACTACAACTGCAGAGACACCATTTTGAGGCTTGCCTCAAAACGGATAATTCCTAGGGGGTTGAGAGTACTTAAAATGCCAACCTCAGGTAACCATTTTCCTGATTTGTTGTTACAATGGCAAAAATTGAACATGGACTTAAGCTTTAATTATATGAAGCTACTGATAGAGTATCATACACCAGAGGAAGAAGCGTTACGTGAGAGAGTGGTTCATTTGCATGGGTCTATCATCAAGTATTCTTCACGAAGGCCAGTGCTGGCATGGATAGACTCATGGAGAATGTGTTACTTTATGAGAAACGTTTACTTGATCAGAAAAAGCAGAAGATTGAGAGAGATGTATATGATTTTAAAAACGGCCAAGTCTTTACTTGGCCGAGGACTATGTCGGTGAGAACTGAAGGAAAGAACTTTTCGACTAATGTTAATGCAACTAATAAGACTGTTTTATATAGTATTGATTCAAACAGTAACAGTGATAGATTGACTGATGTAAATAAATGTGTGAAGGATTTGGGGGTGGGGGAAGCTCCTGTCCCTGCTGTTGAATCGATTAATAATGTGAATTTGTATCCATCTGTAGTTACTGTGAATAGGAATACACACTCTGATACTCTGGTTTCCTCTAATGTTGAGACAACTAATCAGAGTACTCGATCAGTGAGAGCCGATGATTTAGTTGTTAGGAAGAAAACTGCTAACAATAGTATTAACAAAGAAGGGAATGATAACATTAATATAAGGGATATCCCTTTCCCAATACAGTCTCCTCATTTCAGGGGGAGAACACGCTCTATGAGCAGAGGTCGCCAGAAAAGAAAAGTAGTGGAAACAGAACATGTTGGCCCAACTATAAAGAAAATGTGGGCTACGAAGGAGAATTGATTGTGATTAACTTATCCAGCAGGATGTTAAGTAGAGAGGAGGAATATGTACTCAATAAGGGTCTAACTTTCATACCCAGTAAGTTTAGTGATATTACAGACACAGTGATTGATGTCAAAATGTTTACCAGGAATGTCCAATTAAAACTTGATTATGGTATGTGTGAGAGCAGTCCTAATATAGGTAGTACTAGGACTGGGTTTAAACCAGTGATGCGTATGTACCCATTTTGAACCCTGTTTTAGAGACATATACTAAATTAGTAGAACAAGATTTACATATGTACTATAGTAGTCACAATGTTAAGAATAAGAGGAAGAAGAATAATTTGACATACAAACAGAGACAAGCTTTGTGTGATTTGAAGAGAGATGATTCTATAGTAATAACTCCTGCTGACAAGGGAGGTCCCATCGTAGTGATGAGTACAGAAGATTATTATAGGAGTGTGTATGATTTCCTGAGTGATACTAGATTTTATTCCAAATTGAACATGGATGAAGTGAGGAATAAAGTATTCGGTATATGGCACGATAGATGACCTGTATAAAAGTGGTGTTATAGATAAGGACCTTTTCAGGTTTCTGAGGGTTAATAATCCACTTATACCTGTTTTGAAAGGCCTCCCGAAGGTTCATAAAACCTACATAATCCCCGATGAGACCGATAGTGTCAGGACAGGGTGTTTAACACAACCTTTCTCATTGTTCGTTGAGCGACATCTTAGACCAGTAGTTGAAGCTAATGTTAATATTCTAAAAGATAGCAAACAGTTTTTAGTTAGTTTGTATGAATGTATGACTAAATTTGATGAAAGGAAAGAATATTTCTTGGTTACCTTGGATGTAGTCAGTCTATTTACTATGATCCCTAATGGTAGTGGAGTTGAAAGTGTACAGGAATATTTGAAGAAATACACGACCATGGACAATAGTTTGATTGAGTTAATAGCTCTGTTCCTGGAAATTATTTTGGATAACAACGTGTTTGTTTTTGCAAAAGAGTTATTTATCCAGAATGATGGCGTAGCTATGGGCACGCCATGTGCCAATAGCTACAACGCTGTCATGGCTGAATGGGAGAATACAGTATTGCTCCCCAGTTCTGAATTTAAGCAATATGTCCCTTTTATAAGAGGTTCGTGGATGACCTCTTTTTAATTTGGGATGGTAATGAGGAACAGTTACTACAGTTTAAGAGCTTTTTAGATAGCACTACTAGTTATCTTAAATTTACCATGAGTTATTCAAGGAGTTATATTTCTTTTTAGGATGTAGATGTTATTAGATTAGACAATGGACTAGTTAATACATCGGTACATAGGAAAATGTGTTATAGAAATACTCTGCTCCATAGAACAAGCATGCATCCACTACATGTATTTGAAAATGTTGTAAAGGGGCAGACCATGAGGGCGTCCCGACTGAATCCCTCTGATAGTGGCTTTATGGCTGAAGCTGAGAATTTAAGAACCATGTTTTTGAAGAGGTCTTATAAGGATGCGGAAATAAACAGGGCTTTGACTGACACATATAGTCTGAGAGGAACTAGAGCCTGCCCTTATTTCTCTAGTAATTTTAAGGCCGAGGAGTTAGTTACTCAAGGACAGGCACATAAGGCGAATGTTGCAGTGAATGTACCTATTTATTATACTAGTGATGTAACCAATATAAAATATATTATAGAAAAATATTGGGATGTGCTCACTGTAGATGAAGATGTTTCTAAATTAGTAGGAATAAGACCTAGATACACATACAAGAATAAGATGAACTTGAAAAGTATGTTGTGTCATAAGGAAGGTGTGAGGTACATGAAGTCGAATTTTAATACGGTTGCATGTGGTAGTTGTAATCAGTGTAGTTTTATTAACAATAGTAATATATTTGAACAGCCTGTTACTGGACAAATCTTTTCTTTTTCCACAGGGACTAATTGTAGGTCAGTAAATGTGATTTATCTCGCTAGTTGCACTGCCTGCCAAGCGTTTTATATTGGCAAAACCAATAGGCAGTTGAGATTGAGAATTAGGGAACATCTTTATAAAATGAGAATAGGTGATATCACTAATGCACTAGCGAAACATCAGATACAGGCAGGGACTACACATTCCTTTACCTTTTTTGTCTTACAGATTATTCATGACACTATGAGGGGTGGGGATGTGGAAGCTTATACACTTGAGATGGAACTCAGATGGATTATAAGGTGCAGAGCTGATTCAACCCCTGGGTTGAATGATAAAGTTAGTCTACAACCTTTTTTGAAAAGAAGGAAGTTAGGTAAAGCTGTGAATAAATAAAATTAAATATAAAATAATATATATAATATATTTTATTATTTTTTGAACAGTCACTTTTGCTTGTTTTTAACTGTTGTTTTATCTATGTTTTATAATGGATGTTTTCATAGTAGAAGCTTCATGAATATTTTATTGTTTAATTAATTGGTTTGAACAACACCCTGTTGTTAATTGTTGAAGCTATTTAATGACTGTGTGATGTGTATGCTGCTACAGTCTGAGGAAGCCATTCTGGTGAAAGCGCTTACTAGTGCATGCAATAAAGAATGTTTTTTATCATTTTGGACATTGTGGACTGCTTTCTACTTGCCATTGCTGTTTAGTACTACATGCTGGTGTCTGCAGAGGAATGCAGTATTTTGTGACTTTGCGAACAAGCAGTGTTGAGTTTTACAGGCCCTCACGTTCCTGTACACAAGGTTTTTATTTTTATGCTACATGTTTTAACAGGAACGTGGTCTCTCTGTGCTAGCCTTTTATTCTTGATTTGGTTTATTACATATGAAATATAGTTGTAGGTGTCAGTATCCATACACACTCACTACAGGAAACAGTGAACATAAATGCAGCAACCTGAATCTGCAACACAGCCTGACCCCTGTGTGACCTACTTACCATTCTAACTGCTTAAAGGTGGCCTCAGCACTTTGATTGACAGGTCCTGTACTCATTTTGAAAGTTTGGAAAGAAAAATAAATTCCCACTGCCAGTCTCTTCATAACATTAGTCTGTATGACCTACCACTAAGCCATGACTACCTTACAAGAACACACTGCTAGAATAAATATAACATGTAATAGTAGGAATCAATATAAAGGCAATATAGGAGGTGTACTATCCAAAGCATGTCAGGTAGAGTTTAATGGCCAAATTACTGGATTCCCATACTAGTTCAGTGTTAAAAGAAACAGCCCTGCTACTTGTTAGCTTGTACACAATAAAGTAAGGTAATGTACATATATGAAGGTATGTATATCTACACATACATATATATAAATATATATTAATACATATGAAATATAGTTGTAGGTGTCAGTATCCATACACACTCACTACAGGAAACAGTGAAGATAAATGCAGCAACCAGAATCTGCAACACAGCCTGGCTCCTGTGAGACCTACTAACCACTTTAACTGCTTAAAGGTGCCTCCGGCACTTTGATTGATAGGCCCTATACTCAAGTCAAAAGCAGAATATAAGCATACTAGTAGGCCCTACCACAAGACCATTGTAACACTAGTCTGTATGACCTACCACTAAGCCATGACTCTCATACAGGAATATAGTGCTAAATAAGTGGAACATGTAATAGTAGGAATGAAGATAAAGGCAATATAGTATGTCTACTACCCAAAGCATGTCAGGCAGACTTTTCTGTCCCAGTTACTGGATTCCCATACTAGTGTAGTGTTAACAGAAACAGCCCTGCTAATTGTTAGCTTGTACCCAATAATGTCAGCTAATGTACATATATGAAAGTATGTATATGTACACAGATATATATATATTTATATAGCAATACATATGACATATAGTTGTAGGTGTCAGTATGCATACACACTCACTACAGGGAACAGGCAAGAGAAATGTAGCAACCTGAATCTACAACACAGCATGAAGCATGGGAGATGTACTAACCTTCACACTCACAAAACACTGTCAACAGCATACCAGCATGGTCCACGCCCTACAATCTGAAAGGGCAGCGCCTATCTCACATACCCTTTTATAGCAGTGTCCTGAAATCACAGTGAGACATGCAATCAGTACACACCTGGCTGCATGCAATTAGCAAATGCTGCCTTACAATTGGTGCAGAGGCCATCACATGGACCTATGCAGATACCTACTAAAGCATTGAGCACCCACACTACACTCATGCAATACATTCATTGCACAAAACCTACAGAGAAAGAGAGAGAGAGAGACAGAGAGAGAAATAAAACAAATATAAGGACAGCCAGCAGCAAAAGCAGCAGCAGAAGCAAACAGCAAGCAGCAAGCATCAAGCAGAAAGCAGCAAGGAGCAAGCAGCAAGCAGCACCACTGGCACAGCTACAGCTGCCACAAACACAGGTAATGCAAAGTAGCAGGTTAATCCTGTGTATACTGTGACACCTCCAAATGTATCATAGTTCACTATCTATAGGTATGTCCATGAGATAGGTTGTGTGTACATAGTCCTGAAATATAAACATATGTAATATTGCTGTACATGTTGCCCATACTTAACACTTCCATAGCTTAGAACACAAGGCCAGTTGTGCATATGATGCAGTAGTTCCCAGGGTCAGTAGAGGTTCCTCCTCATTGGTGTGGGACCACTGTGTATGTATGGCACTGTTCAGGTACATATCCTGTAGTATGGCCAGTGATTAATATCAGTCTGTCATGTGTTGCTATGTCCTCCAGGGTGAATGTAGCACACATCCAGGGATACCATTTCGTAACAGTGATGATATGTGTTCTGCAATGATGAGGGTGGCTCTCACCTGGACATGTGAGAGGATAGGGAGGTTACAGTCATCTGGGATAACTAATACCACATGTGTAGGAGAATGGGGGTACCTGCACCTAAACTGTCTGCAACAATGTTGCCAATATCTGTGCATTTGGTGAATGTGAAGCATCTTAACACTGCTGACCACAGATGCCTTGCCGTCATGTGAATCTGCCCTGTGCTGCAGTAGCCTCCTACTATTGTTATACAATATGCCTGTATCTGTAGTCCACTGGACAGGATTAATAAGTGGTGTGCAGTTGTTCTGGGTTAGATATGTGTGTGCACAGTACATGCAGCATGTGGGATGTCTGTGGTAAGCATATGCAAAGGTGCTGGCGGTGTGTGTTGTGGCTTCCACTGGCCCAATGGGCTGCATGGATAGCATCACTGTCATAACTAGTGAATAACTGTGTAATTACATGCATACATAGCAAGATAGTGTACTGTGCTTGTGGTGTTGTTCGGATATGTATATCCAGGCTGAGTAATGTGTGTCCACATCACAGGGTTGGATGGCAACACACATCCAGTATGTAGGAATGAACACCCAGAATGTGTCAGACGTGTCGCCTGTGCAGAAGTATCCGGCCATTACCTGTGCATCCCCCACAACACACACACATGCAACATATGGCAGAAGTACTATAGCAGTACACACATGTTCATAGGTTCATACTAGGCTATTTGCCCTAGGGCATTGGTAAACCTAGTAGAATGTGTTTGTCTTCGCCACCCAATTACAAGTTATGCTGCTATGCCCTTGTCCGACGTTAGTATACTGTGCCTCTGTCTAACAGTGACATAGAAGTGATACCTGGGGTACAACTATGATCTCCATCCACTCATCCAGATTCCTATGGAAGAGAGTCAATGAGGGACTCTGCCTAACCAGTAGTGTGAGCTCATTACAGAGTGAAGGGAGCCTCTCGGTTAGAATATGCCCTCCAGCATGTCCATGTATGTCAGTGCTGAGGTCCAGCTCTCCTGAGCATGTGGCTGTATGGGACTTTGATTGCCTGAGGTGCAGCATGTTCATTACTGCTGGGTAGGACATGGCTGTATATGGCACGCACAGATTGCCTCTGAACAGGCAGTATGCCACTGAGTCCAGCTGGATTTACTTTACCTGGGCAGCATATGACATCTGTGTGAGCCATTGCATCCCCTTGATGAGGTACTGTTGTCCTGTACCAGTTGCTGTAGGTGTCTGGTTAGGTACATCCCAAAAGGTGCATTGTACGCAATTATAGGCCTGATGATGGATGAGTAAAGAGGCACAATGACCTCCCTGCCATACATGTGAATCCCTCATGATTAGCTGGGCTATATAACATGTCTTTCAATCCACGTTGGCCATGTGGTTGACAAATGACAGACCGCTACCATGTTTCTTCCCCAGGTCCCCAACCACGCCTTCTGTACTCAATGGCCTAACACATATGTTGTACTGTGCCACCAATGTGGAGGCGTGGAATCTGCATTGAATACTGATACTCCCCTTCCCTTGTTCAAGTGTTGGGGCCGACAAGAATGGTAACAGCTATAACTTGGTAGTACTGGTGTGCTCCTGTGAAACCTGAAACAGGTACATGTTACTGCACAGATATCGATGTCCAGAATGTTAAGTAGGGTTTTGAGTGCGTGCATCCTTAGGTCTAGACTTCCGGTGTTGAGTAGCATCACTCTTACTTCCTCATCCTTTGTGATACAAATGGATGTGGGTTTGTCTTATGAGCCTTGCCTAATACAGGCACTATGGGTGTAGCAAGAGGCTCCACCAAATTCCAATAGGACAGGGGTGACAGGTGCAAGCTGTCCCTAGCAAAGCATACCACCCCAAGATGGCAGGCATTGGCACACCTGTGAATTACACCAGTATGTCAGTCAATTGTTGGAAGGGATCATCGTGCCTTGATATTGTGGCATCGTTCTAGGTGAGGGTAGGATGCTACTCAAGGTCAGGGTCAAACTGTCTTGGGCTACGTGCTCAGAGAGCTCTGTACTATCTCATGTCATGTAGTCCAGGGAGGAATGTGTCAGGCCATTCACACCAGCATGGACATTGACTGAGTCATACCTGTACTTGCCTTGGGGTTACCTGAGTGTTTGTGTTATGTGGCAGGTCATAGTGCCCGACAGGCTGCACACCATGACCCTCACTTCATTAAGCCTGGTGAACGTGATGTTAGTGTGCCTGATGATAGAGGCACCTAGTACAGGTGTATGAGGTGTGTTGTTTACTGTTAATGGCTGTGAGTGTTCAGCACATTGGCTTTGTGTGATATGTGTTGCACATGTTCATTTCCGTGGTAGTGGTTGCCTGGATGTCTGCTTAGGAGGTCTCTGCTGCATAGGCAGAGCTGTGGTCCGAGCCTACAAGTATGTTCATGTGTGATCATGTGTTAGGTCCGCTGTTGTGGTAGGTCTATGTGAGACTGGAAGTGTAGTGAGTGGTCTCCTTCACCACCTGACTGGTTATGGCGGTATTGAGTAGACAGAGCCTAGCCTCCAGTTTGGTATATGGTTGCATCACTCACATGAGTTTGAATTTGTTGTTAGGAGGAAGGGTTGTCTGTGTACATGCATCTGTTCTAACATTGTCTCTGGAGTACCACACTCACCAGCTGGACTGGGGAGGGAACTGACAACTGACCTCTGGACATGCTAGAATACTATTGTGAATTCTGTAATAATTAATGATTGAAAACAAGGTCCAGTGGGGAGTGAGGGTGTACTGACATGACCTACAACTGCTGACTGATATAAAAGCGTCAGTGAGCAAGTGCCAGGTAACCTAAGTGCAATGTGTCACAATTAAGTAAATGCAACAATGAGAAGCAGTCACTTGCTGTCATGTGTAACATGGAAATACGTACAGTAAGCAATGCAGATATCAGTAGTGAGTCACAGACGTGTTGAGAAGCTGTGTACTATGTGGAAGTAGCATACCAGTGAAATAACAAGCTAACAAATAACAAGCATATAAACAAAGGTAGATCCAGGAGGCCTGGATGTAGTGTTTGCTACAGCAAACAAGGTGTAGCAATGTCAGTAAGATACAGCTCAGATATGCAGGTACTATAAACCTGAAACCAGATGTCCCCAGCTATGAATGGCAGAGTACAGCCTATTGTCACACACGAGTGCAGACCACAAACCTTGTTAATGTTAAATAACTGGCCTGAAGGCCAACTGCCCATACCAGAACTAATACACTTGTACACTGGGCCCTCAATCAGCAGTTCCCAACTTCAATGGATGAAAGATATGTGTCCTGCCACCACAGTGCTTGCCACCAACCTCCCTAATGTAAAACAACTGGTCTGAAGGCCAAGTGCTTAGTACAAATGACATAGAATGATAGCTACACTGTAATCAAGTTTTAACCAAGCAGTAATAAGTAGAAGTTAATACTCCCTGTATAGAATGTGTACCATGTATTGTTGAGATACTATGCTGATAACCTGTTTGTGTACCTTTCCAGCTTGACATGGCTCCAAAAAGGAACCCATCATATTCTGCTGCAGAGGATGACGTGATTCACCAGAGCCTGGTGCGTGACTATGCCATCCTGTTCTCACGCACCACCCAGAATCAGCAGGATAGGTCTGCACTGTGGCAAAACCTCATTAGCAGGATAAATGATGTTGGCATGCATGATAGGACATATGAGCAGGTGAGACATCACTGCAGTGATTTGATTAGAAATATCCGCCAGCGTGCTGCAGATATCCGCAGGCAACAGGTTGCCACAGGTGGGGGGGGGTGGCCACACCCCCCTCACCAGACAGGAGGGGCTACTGCTAAGTGTTGTGGATCCAGCCCCAGAACAACAACAGCAACACTCATGCATCATGATGGAGGTTGGATCCACACAGCAGCAAGACACCGAGCGTGCAGGTAAGATGCCATATTCATTTATTGTTATTACTTTTACATTTGTTGACCCAGATAGTCTAGCTGGATATATGTCCATTTTCAGTAGAGGCCTGTGGAGAAAAGCTCCACACATAACATAATAAAGGCAGACAGACAAGTTGTTAATACAGACAGCCAACATAATAGAATTGTACACCAGCCTGTTAATTAAATCAACATACATGTAAGGAACTCAAACAGTTTAGAGTCATACACAATGTACCGTTGGTTTCAAAGCAATCCTACCTATAGCATAACAGTTATGCAATAAGGCAAAAGCCATATACATAATAGTTAGGGCTCAGAAGGGTAGAGAAGTAGAAGGAGTATGAAAGATACAATGATATGGAAGAGGCAGGAGTCAAGAAGGGAAGTGAGGAAAAGAAGGAAGACAGTCAAGAGGAGGTGGGAGGGATGGGAGAAGTAGGTCAGAGCATAGAAGGACATCAAGGTGAAAGAAACAGGGTAGAAGCTAGTTTCTATGCACAATGAGGGGTTAAAGGTAAAGAGAGGGTAGGAGAGGGACGTTAGCCTGGACTCCAAGAAGAACAAAGCCAGTGGTTTTGGAAGTACAGTTTGAGTTGTCGTTTGAAGAGAGGTAAGGGTGAGATTAGAGTTAACTCCTGGTATGTACATATGACTGTTCTGTACACTGTTACTTCATGCACGCATAAGGTGTGCATGTGGTATGTATCTGTCATCATGATATATATACAGACATTATGTGCAGCTGATGTGTATAAGGGAACTAGTGTACTACTGTACTGTATCATGTGCAAAACAAATGGCACACATGTGCCCACTGACATTACTCTCTTCACACTTCCAGGTCCCTCCCATCTAGCAACGAGGCAGGCCATACATGCTGGTGAGTCTTTTAACATTATCTGTAAAACAATTTATAAAACTAGGAAGAGTAGTGTAACTCTGTAGTAGACATGCTGGTGACTGTGTTCACAATACCTGTAATACACAGTTGTAGTAAATTGAGTAGTGTAACACGGTACTGATGTGTGTGTTTACTGTGGGGTGTGCATGTGTGCAAGTGTGCCTGTGCCCAAGTGTGCATGTGTGTTAGTGTCCATGAGTGCATGTGTCCATTTCTGAATGTGTGCATTAGTATTGAAGTGCATCTCTGTCAAATATGTATTGAGACTGTAATCTGTGTTCCATGTTTTCCTCCCATAGGTTCTGGTGCTGCTCTGGTGACCTGCAGCAGGGAACCTGAATCTTGTGCCCCAGATACTGATGATGATGAAATGTCTGTAATGGTGCAGGAAGGTGTGTCTGGGTCCACCATTGGTCAGCCAATTGACAGTACACAGCTTTCAACCCGTCAATGCGCACAGTCATCCTGCCGTTACATCCTTTGTCACCATTGTCCCTAGGTGATGGACAGTCTGCAGTGGGCATAGATCAGGGTAATGTGGTACCTGTGGTACATGCATCCCCACAAGGCAGCCATGAGCAGGGGCCTCCAATGGTACCACGCAGACAGTCGCCCATGGGTTCTCGTGGGGGCATCCGTGGCCGTACTGCCTCTGGCCGACGTGCCCAAGGAGGTATGTCAACCTCCACTATGTTTCAAACTGTCATGCAGGCACAGGCACGTATGGAAAGGTACACCAGACAGGGTCTGAGGGAGCTGAGAGCATGTCACACAGCCATGACAGACGGCATGCGTGACGTTGCGAATGCTATCCGTAACTTCACAGATGTCGTTGACAGACGTTGTGGGGGCATAGAACAGCTGCTCCACAACCAGATGTCCATGGGCCA
Organism: Protopterus annectens; assembly: GCF_019279795.1. Taxonomy (NCBI): domain Eukaryota; kingdom Metazoa; phylum Chordata; order Ceratodontiformes; family Protopteridae; genus Protopterus; species Protopterus annectens. The sequence goes on along the minus strand of NC_056732.1, from coordinate 997,930,731 downwards.
GGGCGATGGTGTGCGTTTGCGACGTCGACGTGGCCGTATGCCAGCAACAGCACCAGCTGGCAGTGGCCGCGGACGACAACAGGCCCACTCATGCACCTCAAGTGCCAGCACCAGCCCCAGCAATGCTGGGTCTGTGCTGTCATCAAGACGCCCCAGGAGACCACGCCGACGTGGCTCTGGACAGTCCCAACAGGGAACTGTGTCCAGTCAACACACCCCTGCTTCCGATGACAGTACCCAGTCTGGGTTAGTACTGGATACGGCCCGTAGCACCCCTGCCAGGCACAGGTACCGTGTCCGTGCCCACAGACACTGATCTGGATGACCTGACAGGTGCAGTCTGTGGCTGTCCACAAAACCCTGTACATGGCAGCCATTATGTGGGACTGTGTGTGTGCTTACACACATGCAGAAACCTAACACCTAGGGCAAACACATACACACACACACTGCACCAACACCGGTCCACCCTGTTTTGCTGCCCCTCACAAACACACATACACACACATGTCAATTGCTGTTACCAGTGGCTGGCTTGGGCATACCTAACCCACACCCTGTGCATATGATGACACTGTGCCACCTCCTGCATACTACAACATCGGTGCAGGTAAAGGTAAACATGTTGCTGATGCACAGGGTGACTACATAGATGTGTATAAGTAGTAACATGTTGGTAACTGTTCACTGTTCCAGTATAATTGTGTGTATATCCCAGCAGTCCTGCTGCAGTAACTGTATGAATGTCCTCAATTGTTATCTGCACCCATACTACTTACCAAAGTGTACCAGCTGCACACCATCACATGCTAACATTGACTATGGCAATGCGCATCTTGTGCTGTTATGTAGATTCAGCTATATGTATCTGTTCTGTCACACATTCATTTATACACACCCTGCTACCCACACACATGCACACGCTCACCTGCCATTCCCATTATTTATCACCCTACATGAGTAGCTGTTGATACATGACAGGTACACATTTGAGAAGTGCACTATGTTGTTTACTACTGGCGTCCCCTTCTCTACCTGTACTCACAGGGTGCATGCAACCTCATCAGTTGAAAGATGTAATGTGCATCAGGTACTGTAGTACCCTGATTGCCACATCAAACATGTTTCCCATACGGAAATGCACACACAGACACATCCCACATCCACACACTTGCCACATTCAGGCTTCAGAACACTATCTAGGTATATTCGGTACATGTGCGTGTTACAGTAGCATGTAACACTATACTGAGTACTGGCAGTTGTCTGTTGTCATGTTGTCTGTATAGAATAAAAGAATTGTTTGATTATCCTACTCCGTTTTGTGGACATTACTTGAAGAAGTGTTACCTTACATGTGTTATCGGTACCACCACCTTCTCTTTGTAGTTTTGTTTGTATAGGGTGCTATCAACATCACTGCTTGTTAAGGGTAATGACCACCCTGCAGTGCATAGCCCCATGTGGCAAAAGCCACATCCCACCCCATCATTGTGCACACACACTAACCCCACCAACAGTAAAACACATACTTTCCATTTGCAAGATTCAAACCCATACCTAACTGTGTTATGACAGTAGAAACAGACACATTAGCAGAGTGTGCTATTTACAGTAGTTGGAGAAATCCTTACTAATGCTGTACTTAGAGGGTGCTGACATCATCTGTGTGTAGGAGGAGGGATGTGCACCCTGTAGTGTGTTCTCCCAGTTGGCAAAAGGCAGATAACCCTCCCAGCATTGTGCACACACATAAACCCCACTCATACTAACACACATACATTCCCTTTGCAGGATTCAAACCCCTACCTAGCTACGTTATGACACTGGAGAAAGATGCATTAGCGGAGCACGCTATGCGAATTACTGGAGGACTTTACTACAGGTAATATAGTTATACAGTCCTGACATCATCAGTGTTTCAAAAGGGGGATCTGCATCCTGTACTGTACTGTCACAGTTGCTAATAGGGACATTTCCCACACACACATTGATGTGTTTGAGGTTTGCATATGTGGGGGGTCCAGTACTCCAGTGTGATTAGTATATGGTTTGATTGCAACAATGAGGGATATACTCCCAGTGGTGAGCAGTTTGTACTCATGTTTGTGATGATCAGGTCTAGTATATCTGCCCCTCTTGTGGGAAGGTTGGTTACCTGTTCCATAGCCAAAGAATGTCTGATCTATGGGAACCCTAGAGCTTGGGTATTGTGGCTTGTGTAATGTTCCCAGTCTATGTTTGGGTAGCTGACGTCACCCAGTATGATGGTGTTTGCAGAGTAATCTAAACTCTCCTGTGTCAGCATGAAGGCTGTGTGGGAGTCCTGAGTTTGAGAGGGTGCTGTAAGAGCTCCTCTGTGTCTCTTTCCATGTGGTCCAGGGAGGTACGTCTCAGGTTGTTTGCACCAGCATGGACAATGTCTGCCTCATAGCTGTACTTGCTGTGGAGTGACCTGTGTGCCTGTGTTATGTGGCACATTCTATCACCCGACAGGTAGCTAACTGTGACCCTCACCTTGCTCTGTCTGGAGGGCAGCACGTCTGTCAACAGCTCATGTCAAGCAAGTTCACACCCCTCATAAATGATGTGGAAGCCTTCAAAGGCCCAAGGCCTGTTGAAAATATGGACCAGACTGCAGATACCTGTATAAAGGCATTCTATGGACACATTCAGGAATGCATGGATCATGAAGCCACATATGAAAGCATGACCCAATTCTCCAAAGGCAGATGTCCTGGGTGCCGGACACCAGCCATAAACACACTATACAATAGAAGGATGATGCCACTACATGATACAACAACCTCCCAAAATGTGAAGGCACCACTGATGAGTATTGGAAGACAACTACAGGCACCCATATGATTGTCTAAGGCCATCTTTGAGAGAGGATTCCAAAAGCCACTGAGGATAATCACAAGGCTGCCTGTAGTTATGTTAGTAACCTGGGTGGTACTACCCAGATATGCTCAGAGGTAATCCAAGATGTCACACAAAATACAAAACACACAGACATTGCCATCATCCTAGTGGACAGGTTCAATGCTGCCTTCTCCCTCCACCACACCAAAAGGGCAAATATGTCTCGCCGCACAGTGCTGCCCCCCCCTGATATCACAGATGCTCAGGTAAGAGATGCCCTTCCCAAAGCAATAAACACTGCATCAATGGGACCAGACAGTGTCCCAGGCTGTGTCCTACATGAACCACAAGAATTGCTACACCCAGACATAACACCACTGTTCAATCCCAGCCTTAATACACGATATGTGGCCAGAGAGTGGCATACAGCAACAGTGGTCCCTCAACATTCAGGTGGTGCCTTCACGGATCCTGGACACTACTCGCCCCATATGTCTGACTAGCTTTGTCTACAAAGCTATGGCAAGGATCATCATGAACCTCACATATCTAGATATTGTGGACCTACAGACATGTCACCATACACAGTTTGGCTTTGTCAATGGCAAATCCTGCCTCTCAAACCTGTTTGATTTCTTTGAAACAGTCACCAAGGCCACTGTCAAGGCGAAGGAGGTCTACACAGCCGACCTGGACCATGCATTAGCCTTGGATACAATACCCCACTTGTGCATTCTAGGGAAGCTCACCAGTGTACATATTAACCCCTATGTCACTATGGGTATTGCACAGTGGCTCAAGGGCAGAACACACATGGTAGAATTGCTGGAGCCATGTCAGCCTCCAACCTGGTACAAGTGGTGTCCCACAAGGCACAGCCCTGGGAACTGTCATGTTCATTATATATTTATCATAGGTACAGGCCAACATGGAAGTACTGTGGCTCATCAAGTCGCAGGTGACTGCAAACCAGACACCATAATCAACTCACCAGCTAACACACGCATCCTCCAAAAGGGACTCTTGCAAACACACGACTTGTGCCACAGCCATGGCTTCAACGTGAATGACAGAAAGCGTATAGTCATCCCCTTTGTCAAACACAAAGTGACCACAACGTACCACATATGTGTTAATCCATTAAGTGCAGATGAAGGAATTATGGACCTTGGGGTACACAGGTTGATAGCATTCTACCATTTGACAACAACATGGACAAAGTGGTTAGTTAAGCATGTTATATGGGCCACATCATCATGGGATCCACATGTAGATCAGGGGAGGACATTGTGCCCCTTTACTCATCCCTCATCATGCCCATAATTGACTATGATGAACCTGTCGGCATGCACCTTACCAGACACCTGCAGCAACTGGAGATACCACATATGTACCTCGACAAGGGATCAAAGGGCTCAAACAGATGCCACATACTGACTGGTTAAAGTAACAGCAGCTCTACTCAGTGACATACTGCCTCTTCATAGGCAATCTGTGCCTGACATAGAAGGCCAGGTCATACCCTCACTTAATGGCCATGCTGCATCTCATAATATCCAGATCCCACCAGGATACACGCTGGAAATACTTGAACCTCAGGAGTGATATACATAGGACATGCTGGAGGGGCACATTCACAACTCAGAGGCTCCCTTCATTCCTGCATATTATCCCAATAGAGGTTAGGCAGACTGACTCAGTGACTATCTTCAAGAGTGATATTAATGACTGGATGTGACATTGTAGGGTTACCCTAGGTATCACTTATGTGTCACTGTGAGACAGAGGCACAGTATACTAACCTTGGAAAAGGGCATAGCAAGACAGATTCACAATGCATGTTGAAAGGCACACACATTCTGGCTAGGTGGATACATGCCCTGGGCAGACATCCCTGTACGAACCTATGGACCTATGTGTCTTTTTCACCATTGGCCCTATGGGCTGTTAATCACCAATGTAATCTCAATACTATGGTAGCATGTGCAAGGGTCAGTTGTCAGTCACCTCTATGGTACAGTTGTGGAATATGTGTGTCATGTAGTAATGTCACAGCTGCCACATGTACACAGTCAACCCTATCCCCTACCCATGGATGTACATCACATGTATGAGATGGAAACACATGGCCAAACTGTGGACTAAGCACTCTGAACCCAGTACTGGCATAACCTGTCTGGTGGCATGACATACTACAGTGACAGCAATACCAATCTGATGTGGACCTACACGGACAGCAATACAAGCATGGAAACACAACAGGTCAGTTGTGAAGCCTAAGGATAGCATCCTGCATGACTGGCAGACATCTCTGCAGCTGGCACACAGGCATACATTAGGCCTGCACACAGCACGCATAACACATAGCACACAAATCCTGTGTGTCAAACAAGCACAGTCTGTACAGCTATACAACACTACTGCCGCAGTTGTGTTAGGTACCTTTATTGTCCAGTACAGTGAGACAATGCTTACCAGGCTGGAAAAGGTGTAGGTCACAGTGATATGCTCATGGGGCACTATGGTTCACCACATAACACAAACATACAAGTCAGTCAGATGCATGGACACATATGACTCAGTCATTGTCCATGCCACCACAGCTGATGTGGGATGTCCTCACTGGGATACATGATAGGGAACATGGAAGGGATCACTGAGCAAGTGACACAGGCTGGTAGACCCTGACCTTGGTTGGCATCAGACCCTCACCAGGGATTCTGACAAATTACTGAATGCTAATGAATTAGTGTAGCTACAACACCCTAGCTGAATGGTTCTTAGCATGCAGTCACTGCATTGCTATGGAATACTGTCTTACTACTCCCACAACAGGTGAAAACATGCAGCTCCTGTACATCAACAACATGTAGACTATATGCCCCAGACCAGGTGTGCATCCCTCACTACTAGGCTGATAGCATCTACATCTCACACTGTATATACACATCCCACATGCAGCACCTGCACAGAAGACCACGGTCATAATGTTACCCTGTGCAAATACCATGTATTCACATGTGGCAGGCATCACACATGGTAACTATTGAAGGTCACAGGTACATATGTGTATTTGGCACACACATACATCATGTGTGCATTGCCATAACTGGTTTAATCAATGTCATGCATTATTGTGAGTGACAACCCACACACATGGGCATTCTGTGTGTGCAAAACACACGTGGCATGTCTGTAATCAAAAGCCATACATAATTGTGATATCGTTTAGAAAGGGGTATGTGCATCCTGTAGTGTGTTTTCCCAGTTGCCAAAAGGGATATATCAATCATACACACTTATCCCCCCCTTCGCACACACTTGCCACATTCAAACCCCTACCTAACTATGTTATGACACTAGAGACGGACGCATTAGCACAGCATGCTATTCGCATTACTGGGAGATTTCCTTTCCCCTGATATACTTATAGGGTGCTGACATCATCAGAGTTTAGAAAGTGGAATGATCATCCTGTGGTGTGTTTTCCCAGTTGCCAAAAGGGATGTTTTTTTCATACACACTTACCCCCCTTCACACACACATACCACCTGCTGGATTCAAACCCCTACCTAACTATGTTATGACACTAGAGATGGTCGCATTAGCACAGCATGCTATTTGCATTACTGGGAGATTTTCTTTCCCCTGATATACTTATAGGGTGCTGACATCATCAGAGTTTAGAAAGTGGAATGATCATCCTGTGGTGTGTTTTCCCAGTTGCCAAAAGGGATGTTTCTTTCATACAACTTACACACACACTTACTCCCCTTCACACACACTTGCCACCGGCTGGATTCAAACCCCTACTTAACTATGTTATGACACTAGAGACGGACGCATTAGCACAGTGCGCTTTTCGCATTACTGGGAGTTTTCCTTTCCCCTGATATACTTATAGGGTGCTGACATCATCAGAGTTTAGAAAGTGGAATGATCATCCTGTGGTGTGTTTTCCCAGTTGCCAAAAGGGATGTTTCTTTCATACACACTTACACACACACTTACCCCCTTCACACACACTTGCCACCTGCTGGATTCAAACCCCTACCTAACTATGTTATGACACTAGAGATGGACGCATTAGCAGAGCGTGCTATTTGGATTACTGAGAGATTCCTTTTCTCCGATATACTTATAGGGTGCTTACATGATCAGTGTCTAGAAAGGGGAATGAGCATCCTCTGGTGTGTTTTCACAGTTGCTAGGAGTAACATTTGGACCAAGTGTGTGAGCATGCCCAGTTCAGCCTTCCCATGGCATGTTGTGTGAAAGATGTCTCATTTATCTAAGTGTGTGAGCATGCCCAGTGTGGGCTTTACATATGTTGAACTCTGCAGCCCATCACATTTGTGGATGAGTGTGACCTTCAACAAATACCTCCAGTTTATGGTTGTGTGTTCTGTGCCATGTTGTGTAGTTACTGTCCAAATGCTTTTTGTGTGAACAAAATGGAGTATACTGTGCCTGCAGGTTTTGCATGGGATACTTTGCACACAATTGTCAACATCCGTTCATACTGACCTAACACTATAGCACTGTATAGTGTAGTGTTTCAGTACTTTCACTGTGGTGGTCAGTATCCTGGGCTTTAGTCCTATCACCGCTTTACATTTCCATAGTGTGCACAACAGCCTGGTTAGGGTCCAGTTGTGCACATCTGCACAAAGGCGGTGCCTCTACAGACCCTGGTAATTACTGCCCCATAAACAACAAGTGTAGTCTGCAAATCTATGGAGAGGATCATAATTGAGCTCATAAACAAAGATATAGGGGACATGCAGACATTGTACCCATCCCATTTGGCTTGGTCAAGGGCAGATCATGCCTTTGTACTGGGTTGACATCTTCAAAACGGTAACTTAGGCCATTGTTGGGGAAAGGCAGTCCATACAGCCTACCTTGGCCTTGCAAACACTTTCAACACAATACCCCACTCAGGTATTGTGGAAAACCCTAACAACTGAAATGTAAACCCATATGTCACAAGATGGGTTGCAAACTGGCTTAAGGACGGGACCCACAGGGTTAGAGTTGCTGGCACTATGTTAGACTCCAGGCTGGTCACTGGTGGTGTCACACAGGACTCAGTCCTTGGCCCCATTGTTTGTCATGTACTTCCCAGAAGTACAGGCCAACATGGGAGGACTTTGAATGACAATGTTTGCAGATGACTGCACACTGGGCCATAGTGGACAGTGCATCGAACACGGATATCCTTCAGAAGGGACTCACAGTAACTGATAGCTGGTGCCAGGGCCATGGCCTGAAGTCAAAGTGCACAACATGTGTAGACATACCCTTCAGGAAAAGCAAGGTAACCCCAAGCTACCATATAGGTGGCAATCCTCTAAGCACAGGGGAGGTTATCATGGACCTGGGGACCCAGGTTGACAGTCGCCTTCTGAGACTCACATTGCTAAAGTGGCTAGAAAGACCTTCTACATTGCCCACCTGATCAGGATGGGATTCACATCCAGATCTAGTGGGTCATTGTTCCCTGTACTCTTCACTTATCAGACCGGTGATCGAGTAGAATGCCCTATTCTGGCTGTATCTCACCCAACATCTGAAGCAATTGGAGACACCTGAATGTCCCCACCTAAAGGATCAAGGAACCCCAGCAGCTGTCATATGCTGCCAGATTGAACACTCCCACTCTATTCACTCACATACCGTCTGCTTAGAGGTGACATGTGCCTGACATGCAGGCCATGTCCAAACAGGGATTAATGGACATGCTCCACCTCAGAATCAGCAGATCCACCTGAACCACTAGTGCAGGTGACTTACACCTTAGCAGGGATGTACGTTAGACATGTTGAAGGGATGGAGTTATCACCCGGAGACTCCCTATGCTGTGGAATACAATCCCGTCCATGTGAGGCAGAGCACCTTGCTGGCTGTGTTCAAGGCGTGCCTTGACCTGTGGATGGAAGGTCATACGTTTAACCCGGGGATCGTCACTGTGTCACTGCTGGAGAGAGGCATGACAAAATAATGGGCACAGTACTGTTTCCATATAAGTGGTGGTGTATGCCAATGAACTCTGTGCTAGGCTTATACCTGCCTTAGGGAAGATAGCCTAGTATAAACCTATGTACCTATGAACCTATCTGACCATGTTGCATTATGTTCAGATGTGAACTACTTACAACAGCCTCATCCAACATCAGTAGTGTATTCCACAACATGGGTGTACATTGGCAAACACTACCGATGTGCCCTAAACCATTTCTAATGCTAGTCTGAGAGTGTGTTTGTCCATCAACACATTGTAAGTGTAGTTTACCATGACATATGTCTTGTTTAGTATACTGTGCCTCTGTCTACCTGTGACATAACATTGATACCCAGGGTAAACCTCCCATCTCCCATCCACTCATTAGGATTCCTGTTGAGGGGACTCAACGAGTGTCTCTATGGACAACCTGTACTGGTAGTTTACTCATGCGTGGGGGTGGCTTCTGTGTTTTGGATAATGCAGTACAGCCTGTCCTAAATATGTCAGTGCTGGGGTTCAGGTCCCTCACGTGCATAGCTTCCTGCCATTCAGATTGTACAAGGTGCAGCATGTGCATTGATTCCAACTTGGACATGGCTTTCTACATCAGGCACAGCTTGCATCTGGGTGGACAGCATGGCAGTGTGTGGAGCTGCACTCTGTTTAATCAGGCTACACATTACATGTGTTCCAGCTCTGTCATACTCCTGGTGAGGTACTGTTGTGGACTTTACAGGTGCTGGATGTGTCTGCATGAGGTACACCCCACAGGGGCTGTTGTGGTCATTTCTAATGCTGATGAAAGATAACTGCAGAACCACAATGACCTCCCTTAGCTAGATGTCAGACAGCATGGACCATGCAATCACAAATAAAAACAGGACCCTCTCCACAAAGGGAAAGTGTCCTGTCTGGTGGACCCCAGCCATAAACAAACTGTATGACAGATGAGGGTTACTAATGCAAGACAGAGCTACATCTCCAAAGGGAAGACAGCTGTGATCAGCACTAGTAGAAAGCTACATTATCTCATAAAGACATGCAAGGTCAACTTAGGGACATAAATCACCAAAGACAATGAAGGTAACCACACTGCTTTCTTCAGTTATGTCAGACACCTGGTTGTGAACCCTCAGAGTTGGTACACAACAACATATATTCCAGTGACCTGACAGATATTGGCAACATTCCGGCGGACAGCTTCAGTGCGATTTACCCCTCCCTCACCCCAAAAGAAGATAGTTATCACTGCTGTATGTAACCTCACTGTCATCTTGGATGTCCATGTGAGAGCCGCACTCAGCAAAGACAAGTACACAGCATCCATGGGACCTGCTGGTATCTCCGGTTGCATGCTATGTGAACTCCAGAAGGGGCTAGACCCATATATACAACTGCTATTTAACCTTAGTCTTGCTACAGGATATGTACCTGAACACTGGCATACGGCAACAGTGGTCCCACTCCACAAAGGAGATGCCTCCACAGACCATGGCAACTACCACCACACAAGCTTAACCAGCCTTGTCTGCAAAGATATGGGAAGAGTCATTATGGAGCTCTTACACAGACACATTACTGACCTACGGACCCTTGTTCCCACCTAGTTCAGCTTTGTACAGGGCAGATCCTGCCTTTTGCACCTAGTTGACTACTATGAAACTGTCAGTAGGGCCATCGATGAGGACTCGCGGTCCACACAGCCTACCTGCACTTGGCTAAGGCCTGTGACACAATACCACACTCAGGCATCATAGCCAAGCTCAACAGCTGACATATAACAGCATATGTCGCAGGATAGGTTGCAAAATGGCTAAGAAACAGAACCCATACAGTCAACATTGCAGGTGCCTTGTCAGATTCGAAGCCAGTCACAGGTGGTGTCCCACAAGGATGTGTCCTGGGACCCTCTTAATTGGTATTTACTTTCAGATGTGAAAGCAAACATAGGGGTTGTGGCTGACAAAGTTTGCAGATGACTGCAACCTAGGCACCATAGTGAATACATCAGCCCGGCACACACATACTACAGAATGCCGTCACAAAGGCGGATAGCTGGTGCCAGGCATGGCCTGAAACTGAATGCAACTGATGTGTATTCATCCCCTTTGGGAGGAACAAAGTACCCACAGATCAATACATAGACAGCAACCCACTGAGCACAGACAAAAAATCAGACACCTGGGGACACATGTAGATAGTGACATCTCTTTTGACACCCCTGTTGCCAAAGTGGTTAGGAAGACTTTCTATCTTGCCCACCTTATCATGGAGGGTTTTCCATCAAGATCATAGGAGGTCATTGTTCCACTATCCTTCTCCTTATCAGGCCCATGATTGAATACAAAGCCCCATATGGTATGTACCTCACCCAGCAATTGCAACAGCTGGAGACACCCCAAAAGTACCTACCATGATGATCAGGGTTCTTCAACACATGTCATATGCTTCAGAATAGAAATCCAGCTTTGTTCAGTGTCATACCGCATACTACAGGTGACCTATGCCTGACATACAAGACCATGTCCAATCAGGATTTGGTGGACATGCTCCACTGCAAGCAATCCAAATCCACCAGAGCCATGAGAGCTGAGGATTTGAACCTCAGCACATACATGTATAGGACATGCTGGAGGGACAGAGTCATAACTCAGAGGCATCTCACACTCTAGCAGAGTATCCCAGTTCATGTTTGACAGAGTCCTCACTGACTCTCTTCAGGAGACATCTGGACAACTGCATATGAGATGGAGGCACAGACTAGACAGAGGCACAGTCATGTTATTCAATTACGTAAGGGGTCATGCAATGTGTCACTACTAAGTCAGACGTACAATATTCAGACTCTATTCAGTTCTCTCATTACCACTATAACGGGTGGCACTTGCCGCTTCACTATGGCTACGCTGATTCATGCACTAGGGCACACTAGCCTAGTAGTAGACTATGACACTATATGGAAACACCGGGTGTATGTGTAGGTATTGTCAATAAAAACACTATGATGTTAGTTTGGGGGTTTGATATCTCCCCTGTATTCCAACATTTAACTTTGTCTATTCCTTCTAGGCATGTCTAGGGATCAGTTGCTAAGTGTCCTCTCCTGCTCAACTGGTGAACCTAGAATATTGAGGCAATGTTACATCTGTCTCTACATGTACACTGACAACCCTCTCCTTCTCCACCATAAAACAACACATACATGTGAGAGATGCAACTATATAGCCAAAGTGGAGGCTGAGCTCTCTCAACATAGGACTAGCAAGAGACCCAGAGAGGAAGGTGAAGAGTAACCACACACATCCACAAAATCCAGTCTTGCATGGCACTATCACAACTTAAAGATCATACACATAGACACACAGAGACACATACTCGAGGCTCTGATCAGAATTCTACCAAAACGGCAGTGGCCACCACAGCAGACACTCACACAACTGCTCCACAGGGCACACAGCACATGCAACACATTGACCACAGAGTCGGTGGGTGCCAAACAGTCCCACAGCTCCTTAAGGCCAAACAATGCTGTACCAGACACACTTCTGTCATAGGTGACTCCATTAGTCAGACATACACTGACGTCTCCGCTCACCAGATCGGGTAATGGAGGAGGGTCACAGTAAGCTGCCTATCGGGCACTGGAATCCTGCCACATAATGCAAGCACTCAGGTCACTCAACTGCAAGTACAAGTCTGAGCCCAGTCATTATCCATGCTGGTGTGAATGACCTGAGATGTACCCTCCCTGGACTATATGGAAAGAGACATAGAGGATCCCACTCTGATTATGTAGGCCAGGTATATGTGACCCTGACCTTCAGCAGTATCCCACCTTCGCCAAGCATGATGCCACATAAACAGAGAGACAGAGATGATCAGCTTTAACATTCGTGTGTTTAAACCATGGTGTCATTCAAAGGGTCCAATGTCTGTCTGCTCTGATGACATGCTGGACAGGCCACTGTGATTTATGTATGGGACGGCTTGCACCTGTCAAATTCTGGCTCGGGATTTCGATGATGCCTTTGCCACCCCATTGTGCCTTTTTTATGCAAGATTCAGATTCTACACCACCACCCTAGAACACAGTAAAGTTGAAAGACACTAAGGGTAATGCTGCTCAATGCCAGGAGGTCTCAACCTCAAGCTGCAATACTAATTCCCTATGCCTTCTCAGTATGTAGCAGACATTGATGTCTGTACTGTGCCTGAAACCTGGTTCACAGCTTCTGACAGCACCCTGGCACTATCGGGTGTTACCTCATATCATGCGTTCCGCACTAGAACTGACAATACCAAGAAGGATGGTGGTGTCCACTTGATTCATCAAGGACACCCCTCACCTCATTGTTGGTGGCAAAATACACTTACCGATGCATCGGAGACCATCCAGGTGCCAGTGGATCAGAGACCGCAAGACTGCTCTGCAGTTTTGTAGCATGTTACATGCCACCCTCTCAAACTCAGGGTTCCCTCACACAGCTATCCCAAACACTGAAGGGGATAAATGTATCTCCAAACAATTATCCCACTGGGTGATTCCAACCATCCACATATACATAGACTGGGATCACTAATCAAGCCCACAACAACACTCTAACATGAAGGTTCCAAGAGTTCATACACTCAAATGCCATGGAACAACTGGTTCCAATCCCACAAGTGGAGGTAACATACCAGAACTCATCATCATCACGAACATGGGGTCAGCACACTGTTCAACACCAGGAAGTATACCCATCATTGGTGAGATCAGATCATGGACTACTTCCTCATGGGAGTCCAAGATCCCACCCACTAACTTCAGATAGAAAAACAAACAGTGAAGACCTTCAAATGCCGACTTCACATTTCTAAGAACTGGTGTGGTCTCCTTCAAGGTCCTCTGCCAGCGTGGACACCATTACCCAAGCCACTGTATTACCTAGAAATGCCTCTCTACCAGCACCTCCAGGACTGCATGGATCAGGCAACTCAAACAAACAAAGACTCTTGTACCACAGGCAAGCATCCAACCAGGACCTCCTAGCCATAAACAAGCTCTACAACACAAGGAAGAGCTACCACAAGATAGAGCGTTTAACTGTAGGAGGGAAGACACCCTGCCTCATTGTGAGTAAAAACACTGGGTTCTATACAATCATCCCAGGCAAGTTTTGAGGAGAACCCACTCCAGGACTCAAGGGATAATCATGAGGCCCTTTTTTTACCTATGTTTGAAACCTGGGAGGGAACCTACAGATGCTCAGAATTAGTTCGAATGATGTGTAGATATCACTGCACTCTACAGACATTGCCAACATACTGGTTGACAGGGTTCAGTGCAGATTCCTCCCCCCAACTGGAGGGGTCCAGTTGTGCACATCTGCACAAAGGCGGTGCCTCTACAGACCCTGGTAATTACTGCCCCATAAGCTTAACAAGTGTAGTCTGCAAATCTATGGAGAGGATCATAATTGAGCTCATAAACAAAGATATAGGGGACATGCAGACATTGTACCCATCCCATTTTGGCTTGGTCAAGGGCAGATCATGCCTTTTGTACTGGGTTGACATCTTCAAAACGGTAACTTAGGCCATTGTTGGGGAAAGGCAGTCCATACAGCCTACCTTGGCCTTGCAAACACTTTCAACACAATACCCCACTCAGGTATTGTGGAAAACCCTAACAACTGAAATGTAAACCCATATGTCACAAGATGGGTTGCAAACTGGCTTAAGGACGGGACCCACAGGGTTAGAGTTGCTGGCACTATGTTAGACTCCAGGCTGGTCACTGGTGGTGTCACACAGGACTCAGTCCTTGGCCCCCATTGTTTGTCATGTACTTCCCAGAAGTACAGGCCAACATGGGAGGACTTTGAATGACAATGTTTGCAGATGACTGCACACTGGGCGCCATAGTGGACAGTGCATCAGACACGGATATCCTTCAGAAGGGACTCACAGTAACTGATAGCTGGTGCCAGGGCCATGGCCTGAAGTCAAAGTGCACAACATGTGTAGACATACCCTTCAGGAAAAGCAAGGTAACCCCAAGCTACCATATAGGTGGCAATCCTCTAAGCACAGAGGAGGTTATCATGGACCTGGGGACCCAGGTTGACAGTCGCCGTTCTTCTGAGACTCACATTGCTAAAGTGGCTAGAAAGACCTTCTACATTGCCCACCTGATCAGGATGGGATTCACATCCAGATCTAGTGGGTCATTGTTCCCCTGTACTCTTCACTTATCAGACCGGTGATCGAGTAGAATGCCCTATTCTGGCTGTATCTCACCCAACATCTGAAGCAATTGGAGACACCCTGAATGTCCCCCACCTAAAGGATCAAGGAACCCCAGCAGCTGTCATATGCTGCCAGATTGAAGACACTCCCACTCTATTCACTCACATACCGTCTGCTTAGAGGTGACATGTGCCTGACATGCGAGGCCATGTCCAAACAGGGATTAATGGACATGCTCCACCTCAGAATCAGCAGATCCACCTGAACCACTAGTGCAGGTGACTTACACCTTAGCAGGGATGTACGTTAGACATGTTGAAGGGATGGAGTTATCACCCGGAGACTCCCTATGCTGTGGAATACAATCCCGGTCCATGTGAGGCAGAGCACCTTGCTGGCTGTGTTCAAGACGTACCTTGACCTGTGGATGGAAGGTCATACGTTTAACCCGGGGATCGTCACTGTGTCACTGCTGGAGAGAGGCATGACAAAATAATGGGCACAGTACTGTTTCCATATAAGTGGTGGTGTATGCCAATGAACTCTGTGCTAGGCTTATACCTGCCTTAGGGAAGATAGCCTAGTATAAACCTATGTACCTATGAACCTATCTGACCATGTTGCATTATGTTCAGATGTGAACTACTTACAACAGCCTCATCCAACATCAGTAGTGTATTCCACAACATGGGTGTACATTGGCAAACACTACCGATGTGCCCTAGGCCATTTCTAATGCTAGTCGGAGAGTGTGTTTGTCCATCAACACATTGTAAGTGTAGTTTACCATGACATATGTCTTGTTTAGTATACTGTGCCTCTGTCTACCTGTGACATAACATTGATACCCAGGGTAAACCTCCCATCTCCCATCCACTCATTAGGATTCCTGTTGAGGGGACTCAACGAGTGTCTCTACGGACAACCTGTACTGGTAGTTTACTCATGCGTGGGGGTGGCTTCTGTGTTTTGGATAATGCAGTACAGCCTGTCCTAAATATGTCAGTGCTGGGGTTCAGGTCCCTCACGTGCATAGCTTCCTGCCATTCAGATTGTACAAGGTGCAGCATGTGCATTGATTCCAGCTTGGACATGGCTTTCTACATCAGGCACAGCTTGCATCTGGGTGGACAGCATGGCAGTGTGTGGAGCTGCACTCTGTTTAATCAGGCTACACATTACATGTGTTCCAGCTCTGTCATACTCCTGGTGAGGTACTGTTGTGGACTTTACAGGTGCTGGATGTGTCTGCATGAGGTACACCCCACAGGGGCTGTTGTGGTCATTTCTAATGCTGATGAAAGATAACTGCAGAACCACAATGACCTCCCCTTAGCTAGATGTCAGACAGCATGGACCATGCAATCACAAATAAAAACAGGACCCTCTCCACAAAGGGAAAGTGTCCTGTCTGGTGGACCCCAGCCATAAACAAACTGTATGACAGATGAGGGTTACTAATGCAAGACAGAGCTACATCTCCAAAAGGGAAGACAGCTGTGATCAGCACTAGTAGAAAGCTACATTATCTCATAAAGACATGCAAGGTCAACTTAGGGACATAAATCACCAAAGACAATGAAGGTAACCACACTGCTTTCTTCAGTTATGTCAGACACCTGGTTGTGAACCCTCAGATATGCTCAGAGTTGGTACACAACAACATATATTCCAGTGACCTGACAGATATTGGCAACATTCTGGCGGACAGCTTTAGTGCGATTTACCCCCTCCCTCACCCCCAAAAGAAGATAGTTATCACTGCTGTATGTAACCTCACTGTCATCTTGGATGTCCATGTGAGAGCCGCACTCAGCAAAGACAAGTACACAGCATCCATGGGACCTGCTGGTATCTCCGGTTGCATGCTATGTGAACTCCAGAAGGGGCTAGACCCATATATACAACTGCTATTTAACCTTAGTCTTGCTACAGGATATGTACCTGAACACTGGCATACGGCAGCAGTGGTCCCACTCCACAAAGGAGATGCCTCCACAGACCATGGCAACTACCACCACACAAGCTTAACCAGCCTTGTCTGCAAAGATATGGGAAGAGTCATTATGGAGCTCTTACACAGACACATTACTGACCTACGGACCCTTGTTCCCACCTAGTTCAGCTTTGTACAGGGCAGATCCTGCCTTTTGCACCTAGTTGACTACTATGAAACTGTCAGTAGGGCCATCGATGAGGGCTACGCAGTCCACACAGCCTACCTGCACTTGGCTAAGGCCTGTGACACAATACCACACTCAGGCATCATAGCCAAGCTCAACAGCTGACATATAACAGCATATGTCGCAGGATAGGTTGCAAAATGGCTAAGAAACAGAACCCATACAGTCAACATTGCAGGTGCCTTGTCAGATTCGAAGCCAGTCACAGGTGGTGTCCCACAAGGATGTGTCCTGGGACCCCTCTTAATTGGTATTTACTTTTCAGATGTGAAAGCAAACATAGGGGTTGTGGCTGACAAAGTTTGCAGATGACTGCAACCTAGGCACCATAGTGAATACATCAGCCGGCACACACATACTACAGAATGCCGTCACAAAGGCGGATAGCTGGTGCCAGACGCATGGCCTGAAACTGAATGCAACTGATGTGTATTCATCCCCTTTGGGAGGAACAAAGTACCCACAGATCAATACATAGACAGCAACCCACTGAGCACAGACAAAAATCAGACACCTGGGGACACATGTAGATAGTGACATCTCTTTGACACCCCTGTTGCCAAAGTGGTTAGGAAGACTTTCTATCTTGCCCACCTTATCATGGAGGGTTTTCCATCAAGATCATAGGAGGTCATTGTTCCACTATCCTTCTCCTTATCAGGCCCATGATTGAATACAAAGCCCCATATGGTATGTACCTCACCCAGCAATTGCAACAGCTGGAGACACCCCAAAAGTACCTACCATGATGATCAGGGTTCTTCAACACATGTCATATGCTTCCAGAATAGAGGAAATCCAGCTTTGTTCAGTGTCATACCGCATACTTACAGGTGACCTATGCCTGACATACAAGACCATGTCCAATCAGGATTTGGTGGACATGCTCCACTGCAAGCAATCCAAATCCACCAGAGCCATGAGAGCTGAGGATTTGAACCTCAGCACATACATGTATAGGACATGCTGGAGGGACAGAGTCATAACTCAGAGGCATCTCACACTCTAGCAGAGTATCCCAGTTCATGTTTGACAGAGTCCCTCACTGACTCTCTTCAGGAGACATCTGGACAACTGCATATGAGATGGAGGCACAGACTAGACAGAGGCACAGTCATGTTATTCAATTACGTAAGGGGGTCATAATGTGTCACTACTAAGTCAGAGGCACAATATTCAGAATCTATTCTGTACACTTATTACCACTATAAGGGGTGGCAATAGCCACATCACTATGGCTAGGCTTATACATGCACTAGGGCACATAGCCTAGTAGTAGACTATGACACTATGAAACACCGGTGTATGTGTAGGTATTGTCAATAAAACACTATGATGTGGTTTGGGGGGCTTGATATCTCCCTGTATTCCAACATTGTTTTGTCTATTCCTTCTAGCATGTCTAGGGATCGGTTGCTAGTGTCCTCTCCTGCTCAACTGGTGAACCTGGGAATATTGAGGCAATGTTACACTTGCCTCATGTACACTGACAACCCTCTCCTTCTCCCATAAAACACACATACATGTGAGAGATGCAACTATATAGCCAAAGTGGAGGCTGAGCTCTCTCAACATAGGACTAGCAAGACCAGAGAGAAGGTGAAGGTAACCACACACATCACAAATCCAGTCTTGCATGGCACTATCACAACTTAAGATCATACACATAGACACACAGAGACATACTCGGAGGCTCTGATCAGAATTCTACCAAAACGGCAGTGGCCACCACAGCAGACACTCACACAACTGCCTCCACAGGGCACAGCACATGCAACACATTGACCACAGAGTCGGTGTGCCAAACAGTCACAGCCCTTAAGGCCAAACACAATGCCAGACACACTTGTCATAGGTGACTCCATAGTCAGACACACTGTCGTCCCGCCACCAGATCGGCGGAGGAGGTCACAGTAATCTGCCTATCGGCACTGGAATCCACCACATAATGCAAGCACTCAGGTCACTCAACTGCAAGTACAAGTCTGACCCAGTCATTATCCATGCTGGTGTGAATGACCTGAGATGTACCTCCCTGGACTACATGGAAAGAGACATAGAGGATCCCTCTGATTATGTAGGCCAGGCAGGTGTGACCCTGACCTTCAGCAGTATCCTACCTTCGCCAAGTATGATGCCACATAAACAGAGACAAGATGATCAGCTGTAATATTTTGCTTAAACTATGGTGTCATTCAAAGGGGGTCCAATGTCTGTCTGCCTGGGATGACATGCTGGACAGGCCACGGTGATTTGCAAGGGACGGCTTGCACCTGTCACCCCTGGGCTTCAGGATTTCGGATGATGCTCTTGCCACCCCCATTGTGCCTTTTTTATGCAAGATTCAGATTCTACACCTACCACCCTAGAACACAGTAAAGGAAAGACACTAAGGGTAATGCTGCTCAATGCCAGAGGTCTCAACCTCAAGCTGCACACACTCTATGCCCTTCTCAGTATGTAGCACATTGATGTCTGTGCTGTGCCTGAAACCTGGTTCACAGCTTCTGACAGCACCCCGGCACTATCGGGTGTTACCTCATATCATGCGTTCCGGCACCAGAATCCGGACAATACCAAGAAGGATGGTGGGTGTCCATATTCATCAAGGACACCCTCACCTCATGGTTGGTGGCAACACACGATGCATCGGAGACCATCCAGGTGCCAGTGACCGTAGGCAAGACTGCTCTGCAGTTTGTAGCATGTTACATGCCACCCTCTCAAACTCAGGTTCCTCACACAGCTATCCTGCAAACACTGAAGGGGATAAATGTATCTCCAAACACCATCCTACTGGGTGATTCCAACTATCCACATATAGACTGGGATCACTAATCAAGCCACAACACTCTAACATGAAGGTTCCAAGAGTTCATACACTCAAATGCCATGGAACAACTGGTTCCAATCCCCACAAGTGGAGGCAACATACTAGAACTCATCATCACGAACATGGGGTCACACTGTTCAACACCAGAAGTATACCCATCATTGGTGAGATCAGATCATGGACTACTCTCAGTGGGAGTCCACATCCCACCCACACCCCAGATAGAAAAACAAACAGTGAAGACCTTCTCAAATGCCGACTTCACATTTCTAAGAACTGGTGTGGTCTCTTTCAAGGCCCCCAAGCCAGCGGACACCATTACCCAAGCCACTGTATCACTTAGAAATGCCTTCTACCAGCACCTCCAGGACTGCATGGATCAGGCAATCCCAAACAAAACAAAGACTCTTTGTACCACAGGCAAGCATCCAGTCTGGTGGACCCTAGCCATAAACAAGCTCTACAACACAAGGAAGGAGCTACTACAAGATAGAGCGTAATCCGTAGGAGGGAAGACACCCCTGCTCATTGTGAGTAAAACACTGGGTTCCCCCATACAATCATCCGAGGCAAGTTTTGAGAGTAAACCCACTCAGGACTCAAGGGATAATCATGAGGCCTTTTTTACCTATGTTTGAAACCTGGGAGGGAACTCACAGATATGCTCAGAATTAGTTCGGAATGATGTAGATATCACTGCACCTACAGACATTGCCAACATACTGGCTGACAGGTTCAGTGCAGATTCCCCCCCCCAACTGGAGGGGTATCTACACCAGAGGATTGTAGCCCCCCAAACATTTTCAATGCTGGGGTGGGAACTGCTCTATCCAAGGTGGAAAACACTTTATCCATGGGACCAGATGGTGTCCCCAGTTGTGTGCTCCATGCACTCAATGAGTAATTACACCCGCAGTTAGGGCAGCTGTTTAATCTTAGCCTCACCTCAGGATATGTGCCCAAGGAGTGGCATACGGCAATGGTGGACCCACTTCACAAAGGAGGTGCCTCCACCAACCCTGGAAACTACCATCCCATCACCTTGACAAGCCTGTTCTGCTAAGCTATGGAGAGGATCATAATGGGAATTATAAATGAAGACATAGGGGACTTGCAGACATTGGATCCAATCCAGTTTGGCTTTGTCAAGGGCAGATCATGCCTTTTAAACTTAGTTGACTTTTTCAAGACAGTCACCTAGGCCATTGACGTGGGCAAGGCAGTCCACACAGCCTACCTTGACCTGGCAAAGGCTTTCGACACAATACCCCACTCAGGTATCATTGAAAACATCACCAGGTTAATTGTGAACCCATACATCACAGCATGGGTTGCAAACTGGCTAAGTGACGGAACACACAGGGTCAAAGTTGCTGGTGCCATGTCACACTCCAGAGCTGTCACAAGTGGTGTCCCACAGGGCTCAGTCCTGGGCCCACATTTGTTCAGCATCTACGTTTCAGAAGTACGAGCAAACACAGGAGGATTATGGCTGACAAAGTTTGAAGATGACTGCAAACTGGGAAGCATAGTTGGAAACCCATCTGACACAGACATCCTTCAGAAGGGTCTCATAGACATGGATAACTGGTGCCAGAGCCATGGCCTTACATTAAACACTAAACAATGCATAGCCATACCCTTCAGGAAGAACAAGGTTACCACTAGTTCCCATCTAGGTGGCAATCCTCTAAGCACAGAGGAGGTTATCAGGGACCTGGGCACCCAGGTTGACAGTAACCTTTTGTTTGACACTCACATTGCCAGGGTAGTTTGGAAGACCTTCTACATGCATGTTTATACTTCTGGCATTGGGTAGCATTACATCTAGGTTCCTATCCCTTGTGGTACCCATGAAGTGGGTTTGTGTTTTTGTGGTTTATGATTGTTGAGGGTGGATGTTAGTTGGGGTCCTCAGGTGTGCATATGGTACATGATATTACATTACTTAACACATGGCATTCATGCCTCAGGTGGTGCTGCAGGGCCGTCTCTGTCAGATGCACATACTACACTCCCTGTACATGTTTGGAAGCAGGTTGTGTCATGTTAGGCATCCCTGTTACTGTATGAGTGAGTCAGAGTGGGTATCTGTCCCAGTGTTCCTACTGACCAAGTGTATGTGCTATGCGTTGCCTCTTTGCCAAGGCCAGGGCATACTGGGCACGCCTCCTTCTGCCTACTGGGATAAGGTCAGGTTGTTCCTCCTCCAAGTCACCCCCTGCCTGTGGTGGCCTTGGCAATGGTGGGGGGATGTTTGGCCCAGCCCTGTGCTGGTCCTGCTGCAGCTGTTTCCGAAGGATCATATTATGTAGCATAGCACATATCATGATCATTTGGGTACATGTAGTTGGTGTGTACTGCAAGGCTCCACCAGATGTGTCCAGACACCGGAACCGTGACTTGAGCAGCCCAAACACACGCTCTATGACATTACGTGTTTGTGCGTGTGCCTCATTATGGCGTTCCTGTTCAGGTGTGTGTGCATTTCTGATGGGTGTCATCAGCCACGTCTCAAGTGCATAACCTGCATCCCCCACTAGGTGTCCGTGTGGGAAGTCCCCATTGGCAAATGATTGGTACAGCTGCATCAGATGCCAGATATGGGAATCGTGGTAGCTCCCAGGGCAGCCAGCACAAACATTCATTATTATGCCCTGGGCATCACACACGACCTGGCAGTTGATGGAGGGTTATCCCTTGCGGTTAATGTAGGCTCTACCCCGCTCACCGGCTGGTGCTTTGATGCATATGTGCGTGCAGTCTATTGCACCCAGCACCTCAGGGTATCCCGCTATTTGCTGGAAGAGACGCATATTGCTGGCCACAACCTCACGGTCATTAGGGACATATATATGATCACTGACATGTGCTGACATGGCATCCAGGAACTGGAGCAGTACTCTGGAGGCTGATGCCTGTGATATCCCCATCATATCGCCAGTTGGTCTCTGGAAGTTACCTGTTGCTAGTATTCTTAGGCCAACACATACCTTGGTTTCCACTGGGATGGGTTCCCCTCTGTTGGTTCTGTGTGTGAGATGTGGCCTGCACAGCTCAACAATCTGCTGCAGAAGGTCTCTGTCCACTCTGTAGCGCTCTACTATCTCCAGCTCATGTAACCCATGGTAGGTGACCCTGGGCCTGTATACTCTTCTCCTTCTCCTCACTCTGGGTTGTCTGTCGGCATCTGCATTGACACCACCCTCAGCAATTCGCCTTTGCCTGATTATAACAGCTATGGCAGCCCCTAGCATTTCTGCTCTGAGTTCAGCTTTTCAGTTTTCAATTCTGATAGCTTACTTTCTTGCAGTATCTCTTGTGAGAAACACCCTGCACTGCTCTTTGGAGTGTTTTAAGTGCTGGGTTGGGCTTCTAGTCTGCCTGCATAATTGCCTGCTTCCAATTGTTTCAAACAATTAACTGCAGCAGTATCCTCTGGCAGTTTCCCTGTAATTTAGTTGTTTCCTGTTTCCTCTCTGTTTCCTGAGGGGGAGCAATGTGCACACCAGCTTAAACATGCTCACAGTCACTTAAACGCTCGCACACATCCCTACACGGTGTTACACACGCGCACACATCCTTACACGGTATGAACTAGGCTGATTCATGTTAAAACGCGTGCACACTGCCTTAAACACATGCACGCCTGTGCAAACCATTGTAAATGGTTTGCAACACGCTCCCATATGTTGAACCTGCCTTACACGCGCGCGCATGCACGTATATCAAGAAACTTTGAGTGTAGGGATAGCGTAAGCCTTCAGTTTCTTGATTTTCCTAGTGTTCTGTTGGGACACACCTCCCTCCCTGAAGTCTGTCTGTCATCTTTCACCTAACATTGCCCTCCAGTCTGGTACATTTGAATCTATCCTCCCCCCCCCCGTGATGTCACCTACCTCTTACTCTGTTCCTCCCCCTTCTCTAACTCTTACACTACTCAGAAAGTGCTCATTACCTATGTGGCAGTGTGATTCAGTATTGTAACCCTCATTTACATAGGATTGCCTAGTAATGACTAGTTACATGTCTTACACGGAGCTTCCCCCCCTTGACAACCACTAAACGGAGGCCATATTGTTTTTGGTCTGCAAGTCCCTCCATTGACATTACATGTGATACATAAATCCCACAATTGTGGGCTTATAAGCTTCGGTTTTCAGTTTTAGGTAGCGCACCCGCTTTGCTGGTAAAGCGCTGCAGTTAAACCTCAAAATCCCGTGAAAAAAAAAAAGTTATATTACACATTTTTGCAACACTTTTTCATGCCAATGGCCACATATTTGGCCATTGGCATGCTTAATGACACAAATGCACCCTTTATTTGGAGCTGACATAGCTCCGTTTTTAATTTTGCAGAAATGTACTCAGTTGTCAGCTGAGTACATTTCTGCAGCTAACACGTCCGTTGCACAGACTGGTTTCTGCTTCGTGGATCGCTCAAATACCTCATTTGCATATCTTTCAGCTGCAAATGAGGTATTGAGCATTTCCACGCCCAGTCCGTGTAAGAGACTTGTTAGCTGTCTCTTACATGGAGATTTGGGCTGTTCCTGAATCGGGAGGCTTACACGGAGGCTTACACTACTCTTGAACTCCGTGTAAGCCTTCCTGAATCCGGCCCAATGTTTATGACTTCTGCTTATTATGGGGAAAACTAAATGGCCCTAGCCCTTTTTTGTATTCAGAAGTAAAAAAAAGTGCATCTATTTAGCCTTTTGGAGTGGTACAATGGCACAGTGAGGAGCACTGTTGACTCACAGAAAGAGGCTGTCCCATTGATTCACATCTGGGTGCCTCCTATTCAGTGCCTGCATATCCTCCTGGTGTCCCTGTGTGTTTCTCCCAGGTTTTCACTGTAGAAGATATATGGCATGCATATTAATGACTTTAAAGTGTGCTGGGTTTGTTTGTGTATCATGTGGAATAAGGCCTGGCACTATACTTCTGTTCCCTATTTGCCTAGTAAACTCGATGGATTGTAGCAGCTGTTCACATAGTTGTTATAAAGAGTCCGATGTGACACATAACCATAGATGGACGGATTTAGCTACTTGAGTGACATTTACATTCAGTTTTATATGTCATACAAAAAATGTACTGAAAATTGCAAAGTGGCCACAGACAAGTAAGACTGAATTGCCTAGCTATATTTTATACCAGAAACTGTATACTCAGTACATTTTCCAGAGGGTTAAGAATATATATTCCACAGCAGTTTGAGTGATTCTCTGAAACAATAAAGCACTGTGGTAGGGCTGTCTCTGAATCATAAGTGGTTACTGTAAGGTATACACCAGCTTTACACCTCACAGTAGCTTTCAGAAAATACATATTACTACCAATCCTATTTTAATAGATAAGTGAATAATATTGATAAAATGTGTCCCTGTTTTGGTTCTTTGCTTTCATTATTTCTGGAGAATGAGCAGGCTTGAGACACACACACACACACACACACACACACACATATACATATATAATCACTAATTTCTGTACTTGTCACAGAGTAAAACATTATGACAGACTAATTCATGACCAGGTACAGTGTGAGATAAGCACTGACAATGTTTGCTTAGATACAATCATTGTCAATATTTACCAGTGATCATTCATCATATAGTGAAGAGATTACTGAAGGAAGCAGATAGTCCAATTCAATGCACAGTTTTCTCTTGATAGTTAAAGTTATTTGTAGTAAAGTAAATAATACTGCCATGACACCAGGTGAAGCAGTTACAACCTGTGATGCACTAGTGGTTAGTGCTATAATCATGCTTTATAAAACATTAACTGGAAGTAATAAGGAGCAGAAAATATTGCTCTTTACAGGACACCAGATACTGACTGCAGTTAAATATCTCAGATTTACCCAGTAAAAAGGTCATTAATTTGGGAGTGTGGACACAGGCTTTGTATGAAAGCAACTGTTCTTAAAATGAATTGGCCTCAATAAAATGGTCATCAATTTTACTTGTCAAATGCAATGTATATGTCTAGATCTGAGAAAAGTTATGCAAAATACTTTACCGCAGCCAGAATTTATTTTGGCTGTACCCAGTCAAAACGTACCAATTTTGGGAGTAGAAACAGTTTATGCTTGAAAGGAAGGTGACCATCAAGATGGCTGTTTAGCGCGCGCGCATGTGTGTGTGTGTGTGTGTGTGTGTGTGTGTGTGTGTGTGTGTGTGTGTGTGCGTGCGTGCGTGTGTGGAAAAAGTTTAAATATGCCACTGTGACAAGACTTTCTTACACCTGATTACATTTAAAAAGCAGTGGTGCACCTGGTCAGAAAACAGACAAATGTACCTGGCTTTTTAACTGAACTATTAAGATGTATGCTTACTCAAAAGTAATAAAAGCTATATGCTTACATTTTCTCCAGTGCAAAGACAAGTTTTTAAGGAGTTAAACTGTTGTCCATAAAAAAAAAAAAAAAAAAAACCTCAATATACCTTGCTCTTGTTAGTTGTGAATTTACTGGTGACTGACAGTTGCTACTTCAAAGAGCTAGTAAGGCAATTGATAGCTTCCTGTAGATTTTGATACTGTGCTTAATTTTGTAGTTATATGGATAGCAGAATGACGTCAATGGCCCAAAATGTGCATATTTTCCAGACTGAACAGTTGTATGATTTATCCACGTCAGATGTTGAAAAGTCAGTACAGTGGCTTCATTTTCTAGTGTAGTTTCTTGCATTTGCTCTAACTGTCCAGCTCCGGCATCCTACCTCAGCCACTGCTGCTGTTGCTCAATATGTTCTTGCAAGGATACACAGAGTGGGTTAGGCTAGACATAATATCTGACAACTCAGCTGCACTCTTCAGATGTAGGTTTTCTAAGGTATACCAACTAAGTCAGCTACCTTTAATGCTACGGTACTTGTCAGCTTTCATTTGCAAGCTTTCAACTGAAAGCATAAGGTGAGATCAGTGGCAGGAGCAAGCTCAAACATGACACGCACAAATGTAACCAGCAGAACCCTTCCTTTCCTATCCACTGGTACTTACTATAACAAAGCAATGCTGGCAAGGCATTACTTATTGATACACAGTAGTGAGATATTCACAATAAACTTGTACAAGGTAATTTCTCAGCATGCCATTCAAACCATCGCACAAAAACATGTCTTTAGTGCTGTTGGATAAGCTAAAGCTAGGAAAATATCTTTTTAATTGCATTCTTTTCTTCCTAACTTTATCAGAAAGGAATGGAAATTGTAGAGGGATACCCATGTGCCATGCTGTGTCTCTGAATGTCAAAGTAAAATGATGTTTCTGGAGCTCTGCCATTGTTTTTTCTTTCATATTTTGTCAAGTATCTTACTAGCTGCAAACACTGTTTTCCAGCTGTGATGGATGCTGTTCTCATTACTTTAAAGGAGTTCTTTCCTTTGCTGTGCTTCTGCCAGCTGTTACCCAGGCTGTTGTAACTGAACAGCACTGTATTATTACATTAATCTGCCTGTTTAGTGCTCCCCTTAGCAGTCATGATGAACAAGGGTACTTCTTTTTCGGTCAGCATATTTCCATTGATCATCATATACCATTTATCATCTGATGATTGTGTGCACTGAAGCTGTAGACATCTGAGCTGTTATCATGAAATAATGACTCTATAACTAGGTGAAAACCCTATGGACTGGCACAGACTACTATGTTTTGTGCAGAAAGTGAAAAACACAAATCATAATATTTTTCTGATGGCTTTACTATTTGATTTAGAGAAAACTCTGCTGTGTTTGCTTCGTATGAAGAGTTTGTCCCTGTATACCAATTTATGTAGCCAGGGCTTTATGCACACACACACACGCATCTATACCTGTATGTATTCCCACTGATACGCACACACACACACACACACACACACACACACACACACACACACACACACACATGTGTATATGTCCCATTTTATATATATATATATATATATATATATATATATATATATATATATATGATGGAACAGGCATTTGTTTATGTATTACATGATGAATGACAAAGAAAAATTAGGATTAGTACTTCAGTTTCAGAAGAGCAGTGCTGACTCATTGCTGGCCTCCAAATTAAAATGGTTTAAGTGTGGCTGGAGTACCTTGCAGAACAGGCATAAGGAGAAAAGAACTAGGCATCACTGATTACCTTATTTGTGCTTTACTGAAAATGATGATTCTTTCCACTTCAGTAATGAAGGTGTACATCATGGCGTGTATTATCTGAAAATCATTAATTTCTCCCTGTTTGACTTAATGACATTACAGCAATCAGTCATTTTTTTGCAAGTAAATATACATATACATATATATTGTTATGCATTAATTGAATGATTGAACACACATATATATATATATATATATATATATATATATATATATCTATACATATATATATATATATATATATATATATATATATATATATTTATTTATTTATTTATTTTCTGCAAAAAATGGTAGATGTGCTATTCAGTTCTGTAAAAGTCTCCTTTCAGAGATCCGTGTGAAGCTTTGCACATTTAACAAAAATTAGCCTTGAGTATAATGCATTATACCTTGTAACCTGAGCGCTGTCACTACCCTTTCTGTCAAGAAAAGACAGTTGAGCCCAGGTCTGTGGCATAGCAGAATGTCTCCCTGATTATGACCCAGATGACCTGGGTTCAACTAATTGCATGGGTGCTGGAAGAGCTATATGGGTAAGTGTGGGAATGAAATCTCACACTAAATTATCCATCCTGAGTGAGAAAACTGTGATCCCATTTAACCAAAATTGCTCATGTACAAATGACAGCTTGTATGACAATAGTGGTCACATGACTGGGGGCATGGTTTTGTCATTCCAAGCCAGTGCTGATACTTTTCATGGAGCATCTGCACACCAGGAGGAGGGTGCACAGTGCCCTTCTTGGTGATGCAGGTGCTTACATCCACCACTGGGGGACGGATTAGGGAGCTAGCCTCAAAATCTAAGATGGGTGCTTGTATGACAGAGGAAAAGAGGGCTGATAGTCATCAGGTAAAGGGGAAAATACCATTAAAAGTTCTTAATTAGCAAACTGTATGAGAAAAAAGTTTTCTGTTTCCGGGAATGTCATGATACTATTCGCAACAGAAAAAATAAAAATAAAAAACAACAGAAAAAAACATTAGGTGTTAGAGTAGCTATCGCAGCCGTACACTTTTTCCAAATTAATCATGCTCATTATTTGACTTTATACTTTATAAACAGATATGGGTTTGTATAAAACTGTAGCTGTTTTTGTCAACACATCACTCGCACTGTGTTGAACCAATTGGTAGGCATACAACCATCAAAGTCTATCAAAAGAAATGACAAACAGAATTCAAAACAGAAAAAAAATGATTCCAATTATAATTTTAAGTTAAGGTATAAATGTTTTCATGTTTGTATATTACACAATTTACAGTATATTGTCTAGGCTCTGTAATAAACATTCTATGCTTTTTTTATCTGATAGTACACAGATATTATAAATGATCCCTGAGCTGTTTTTCTACTGTAACCAGACTCTGATTTTGGATATTGATAGCCAATTGTTAGGTCACAGAACATGTACTGTTCCACTTTACTGAATATACTTTCTAGGAAATTTAGTCTAGAACTGTGCACATTGACTTTTCCTAATATTAGACTCATTGTGTATGTTTATTGGTTGCCATTGGCTACATGATTGCTTATACTTCTGGGAAGAAAGTCTCAAAGATCTCATAGGAACCCTAAAGTCAGATTTATTTATTTATTTTCTGGTGTAGAACACTGATCTCCATGGACCTTTTCCAGAATCAAAGCATGAATAGTGACTGGTTAAGTGACTTGCTCAGAGTCACACAGGTAGGAAACTGGAGGCTAAGGGAATCAAACCTTGCACCATTAGGCCAAATGAAACAGCTCATTAACAGTTCCCTAATCCTTTAAGCCAACTGCTAGACATTTGCCAGGATTGTTTCAAAAAGGCTGTGGAAGGTTTTGAGAGTAGACATGACCTACTTATAAGTTACTGTCAAGAATAAATTCCAGCCAAGATAGTTCACAAGGTTATATAACACTGTATCAGGCAGGGCTAGCCACCTGTGGTGTAAACCTTGGCTCGAGATGATTGTCACTGCAGAAGTTACACCCCGACCCCATGTGCAAAATGGGAAAAGGGGTTGAGGATGGATGGAGGGATAACATTATATATCCTCTTGGTGGTGTGGAGAATAGCAGTTGTTATCGCTAGAGATACCTAAAATAAGAGGGTAGGCAAAGGGGTAAGTGATACATTCTTTTGGGAAACAAATGAGACTATTCAGTCCTGCATTTTCTGCAGTGTCTTCATGTATTTCTCTTACTTCTTTTAAGTGATCATTTCATGGGCACTGTATATTTCTAAATTCCTGGTATGCAAAATCATTTAGCTAGATATGGACCTTTTCATCTAACAGACAGCTGCCCCATAACTTTGAAATAGTTGACATGTTTAGGTGTCTTTATTGCAGGTAGCTTCCCAGATCTGGAGTGTGAATATGCTGAATCACTGCTTACTGTTGTCATATTCAGGTAGACTGATTTGACTAGTGGGCAGCGGTAATAAAGAAAATGGTAGGGAGAAGGTTGGCGAATGAAATGCCTCATGCAGCCTCACCACCCTGGCGATAGAGGAGGGTTTCTTGGTGGCTATGTGGCTGAGTGAGCATGGGAAGCTTTAGATCAAGTGGGCAACATGTAACCGCACACAAACATGAACTGCAGTAGCATGTCCCAAGGATGGGGATCAAAGGCTGAATAAGAGAAATCTCACATATCATAAGGGTCACGTAATTGTGGCATATGCCTGTTCTCTTCTCTGCTTCACTGTGGAGCTTGAGCAGCGGTCTGGAAAATGGATGATAGAAGACAGCAGGATGACACTAAGAACTGATGTGAAAAATTAACATGATACTAAGTGTACTTTGTTCTTAATATAGTAAGCAACATTTTACTAAAACTGCTGAGTGATTCACCTCAGGTGTACTGGTGTACTACATTGTAGTCATTATAGTGAGTTTACTTAATTTAATATGCTAGTGTAATTACTAGCAATGATGCTACACTGAGTACTTACTACTTTGAATTATACCATATAACTGTTTATCATTAATGTTAATTTTTTTTGTTTGTTTGTTTCAATGTATGCCCTTTGTTGTTCTACTATCTGTAATCTTTTTAAATATACTTTTGGCAAACTGTTGCAGACTTTTTGGCTCTGGTCATGGCTGAAAAGGCTCCATAAGCCAGTCCACTTACTTCATTAAGGACATAAATAAACAAGCTGTCTTGCATGTACTGTCTGGATTACTGCCAAACAATGTTCCACCTTTCTGTCATACTATGTAAATATTGCACTGGGTAGAAATAAAACATTCACCACAAGGTGTAATTTTCTTTTCCAGTAGTAGACAGTTTGACTGCTTTGGATAAACATTGTTGCATGATGCTGCATGCACTGCAGCCCATTGTTATGTTTCTCTTTTTGCATCAGGTAGAAGTTGTATGCTTCACAAACCAAGCTACTTTTGCAGGTCCTGTCATGAAGCAAATACTCTACATGATGCTATATCAACTAAACTGCACATTTGACATTGCCACAGAAGTATGTAGCTTGGTTTATTGTAGAGAGATCAGTGTTCTAAAGTTTTTGGAGTAGAATCAGCGATAGACACCTTCCGCTAGAGGCTTCTTCAGTTTTTTAGCAGGTGAGTTCAAGTGATACCAACTATATTAACTTTATTACAGTTTCTATTTGAATCTAATTTCTTTGTATGTTTCTGTAGTTTTCCTTACTTGGTCAGAGACGTTTATATAACTTGCAGTGTGTTCCCTTGGAACTTGCTGCCCTTGTCCTCCAGTTATTATTCCTTGGGATCAAGGAGGATGGGACCACACATTTATTCAGGTGGCGATATAGGCTGTAAACAAGATAAGTCACGTGTGAAGGTTTTTCAAAAAACAATGAATGTCACCTGCAAGTTACCTGCTACCTTTTCTGTAATCATCTGCATTGTGTCAGCACTGCAGTATGTTTGACAATTCCTGTGTTCAGACAGAGGGTTTATGTAGACTGCCTATTAAATTTACAGCTATATGTGTGCCATTCCAAACTCTACACAGCTTGCACTATTTGACATTCGCTGATTTTGCAATCTGCATCGTTGCAACACGTTTTTTTTTTGCTTTAAACATAACATTAATGACATAAGATTTAAAATACACCTAAATTAAAATAGTTATGAATCATTTATATCAATTTATAGAATAGTTTATTTGAATATATCAAATATAAATTACTTTTCATGCCTTATAGCAAATTTAATTTATGGTTTCTATAGTCATAAATTGAAATATATAACATAAATTTTTCTACCAAAATCTGAATAAAATACCTATATATCCTTTGTCTAATGCTGCAGGGCTACAGCCACAGTAGATTCACTAGAGTACTGTTATGAAACATCAACTTCCTGAAAGTCGACGCTTCAACAGAATGATTGTCTGCCTTAATAAAAGAACTGAACCTCAAAAGAGTTGTGGTGGTACTTGGTGCATTTTGGAAAATGAAAAAAATGCCCAAAAACCAAATGGTGAAAAACTTCCTTTTTCTTGTTTTTACATGAGGGAAGACTCCCAGTACACACACACACACACACACACACACACACACACACACACACCATAAACATTTATATACATATATATATATATATATATATATATATATATATATATATATTTATATATACACACACACACATATATATATATATATACATATATATATATATATATATATATATATATATATATATATATATATGTATATACGAATTCCACAGTTGCACTTATTCAAATAAAGGGAGAAATCTCCCTAGAAATCGAATCATTGCTGTCTCATAATTAGATATTACTGGCAATGATTTCCTGTGTTGAAAAATATTCAGTGTTATGACTCTCAACTTTTTTTTGTGAGCTACTGACAATCAGGGAATTTCTTCTCGTGGTTGTGTAGGAAAGCCATCAGAGTTTAATGTTACAAGTTTTAGTTTGCTATCTTCTGGGGGAATTTAAAGATAAACGTTTTCATTGACAGTTTGGTGGGGGAGTATGTTAATAACGGTTGTGCAAGCAGTACATTACCAACACCCCTTATCTGAGCATAGTTCTAAGCTAAAGGTACCCTGCTGACCTTCCATTTGTGCAAATGCTTTTTGTTGAAATATGTTTAGTCTTTCTGATATCAAGAAAATTATTTGCTCATTTTTGCTTTTTAAATTCTTTACTTCATTACATTTAAGTGTGCATTGCCCATAACAACAATGCAATGGGAATAATAAATGGCATATATCTCCTTAAACTCTGTATATAACTCAGCTGCATAATATTTATACTGTTCACCTCAATTATACAGTCGCATATTTCCTACTCTTTGTATTACATAGTATTCAAATAAATAAAAACGCTTTCACTTTTCTTCAGTATCTGTGACAACCTACTCTATATTAATAAATAAATATTTGTTCAACATTTATCATCTTTAATCTCTGCAATAAAAAATGTCACCTCAGTATTATACATAGTGCTCATGCATGGTGCATATACCTTTGTTTCTGTTGACCAGTGTCAGCTTTACATTCCATTTGACTGTTACGTATACATTACATATTCTTATAACTCTGTATTTTTAGTAGCAGTCTTTATATAGAATCTCTTAGTCATTAAATTATTCTTCCAAGCATACATGTCTACTCCAAACATATTTCCTCTCTCACTTCACCTTCTCCCCTCTCTGTTGGTATCCATATTACCATTTTTCCTTCCCTTGCCTAAGGTCCTTATCTATTTTTCTCTACTTACATTTTGCTTTTATTAGTGCCACTTCTATTCCCCTTGCTATTTCTCTGATCCACTCCCTCCACCCCTCTTATCTCTGTTACTTCTGTGCATTTCTTCTTTCACTTTTTACATATTCCCACAAATTAGTCTTTCTCCTTGTCCATGTCTTCCTTTTTCCCCAAACCGATTCCCTCCTTTGTCATACTCATCTCTTCTCTCCTCCTCTTGCATTGTGATTAACTTCCTGAACTTCTCTCCTGTTAGTATGCCCTGGTGCTTCCATCTTCTACTAATGAGTTTTTTACAAATCATAATTATTACGCCTATTAACTCCCTGTTTTCCTCTCTTATCTCACTCATATACCCTAAAAGATTAGCTTACTCAGTTCCTCTTCCACATTCAGGAACATTTGTCCTACTAACTGTTGAACATGTAGCCTATCCGAGAAACCACATTGGTGCACAACAGAAACAGATAAACAATAAGGTGCACACAATGTATGTACATCAGGTAACTCTGCTAACTGAAGTAGCAACAGACATTCAGTGTATATACAGTAAGATAAAATGCTATCTGTTCCACACGGAAGATTAAACACATTCACAACTGTGTAGCGATTCAATTTCATCTGCAATAAATTTGTCGGACTTCATCAGAACTATAAAATGGGTGCAGTTTGCTACCAACAATGGGTCCATTTAATACAAGACTCCACTTTTTAATACTGGCACTCATTTTCTCAGATAGATATGAACTAGAAACCAAGAAGCATGCCTACTGAATATTTAACGTTTGATTTTGATCTCCATGCATTGTGCGCACCATTTTCATTATCCAAACTTGCATTCTATAGCTCTCTAATTTATTACAGTTCCAAGAAATGTATACCTGCATTCCCCTCCTTCCTAGGCATCCCCGGAAGTCTGTGACCATCTGGAAACATCATTGCCACCCTCGCCATTGTATAAAAATACCTGTATAAGCATTTACAGACAACAATTTTAAACATGAATGACTTTGTGACATATCTATGTAATTTCAGTATTTGCTCCCGCTCCTTCTTTCCTATCTCCTCTCTTTCTTCTTCCACTTTTTACTCCTCTGAATACCTCACTCCTTCATTGTTCCCCTTCATAACCATCTTTTCCCTTTCTTAATTAATCCCTGGTTGACCTTCCCTCCATTTGTCTGTGTTCTCTTTCCGTAACTATTTCTGGTTCCTCTACTTTTCTGTTTATTTGTGTCTGGATTTTCCCGCATTTATTTACCACTCTTTGATATTCCCATTCTATCTCTTCCACTATTTCAAACCTGTGTTATCTCTCACCACATCTTCATTTCCTGCACTCATTATTTGAGTGCAAAATTTCACCTCTTTCTGCTTCTTCCTCCACCTCCAAGTCACTACTAGACTTTCCTCTTCCTGTCTCATTCTACCTATTGATAAAATTCTCTCTATTTATATATATTATTAGTTCCCCTTTCCACCAGCAACCATAAATTAAATTTTGAGCCTCTAACATCCAGTGTATCTTTAGGTTTCTGCTTGATATTCAAATTAATATTTTTACTATGTCCCCCCACCCCGTTCATTCACTGTTCTTTGCCATAATCATGAATTTCTAGTCTGCCTTTTAGTCTCCACCCAGTAACCTTGGTATATTTCCTATCATACAAGCCTGAGTGGGAGTCAGTACATTGAGCAGCTCTAATCCCCCATTAATCATTGTTATTACTATTGACTACCTTACTACACATATTTTTCTCCATCCAAGATCTTTCCCATGAATAGTTGTTTTAACTTTTCAAAATATTATTTTCCTGGATGTCTCCAAAAAGCTTGTCCCAGGTGGGTAAATTAGGGCATTATATGCAGGCAATAATGCCCAACAGGGTGTGTGTTATTGTGGAAATAATGCCCACCCAGGGGTGTTATAAGGCCTGATAGTACAGGTGGAAGGCCTCTACACCCCTAAAAGGGCATTATTTCCACAATAACACACACCCTGAAGGGCATTATTGGGCTTAGAGAATGGGCTGACTGTAAAATTGTTGTGTTTTAGTTACTTATTTTTTTATTACTATTTTTTTATATTTTTTATGTAAAATATTTCCTTTGTCTAATGTTTCAAACTTGCTGTAGTATATGTTAATGATGCTGGAGGAAGCATTTTACGTCCAAAATATAACACCTTAACAAAATGTCAGAATTTCCAGATATTTGGTTCATATGTTTGGCCCCTATCTCATAAAATGTGTAGTTTTCTGGCAAGTCACTGGGGACTGAAGTCATTAAATATTGACAGACATTTGGGTTTCAGACTTCATATCCTTCAGAAAATGCATGCTAATGGAAACCCTGTTATTCTAGCAACTTTCCAAGTTTATAGGAGTAATATTTAAAATCTGTCCCACTTTTTGGTAATGCTGTCTAGATTTCTTGTGCCAAGAGGCTAAGGTATGGGCAAGAGGTACACAAACCTTTTAACTGATGCTGCTGCTGCCAGGGATTGCTCGATCCCTCCCACACTTCACTCTATCTCACATACACACACACACACACACACACACACACACACACACACACACACACACACACACACACACACACACACACACACACACTTTTTTCAGCTTCATTTATTTTTTTAACACTTGCTAAACAAAAAAGCGCTACTTAGTGAGTGTAAGATAACAGCACAAGTGATCTCTCTTTCACTGTCATACATGCATACAGTCACACACACACACATAAACACATATACACACTTATTTTATTTTTCTCTTTTTAATTTTATACTCGTTAAACAGCAAAAGTGCTGCTTAACAAGCTTAAAATAATAGCTGGAGTGATCTCTCTCTAACTCTCATACACGCATACACTCTCACACACAGACATAAACACATACACACACATTTTTTTTTTTATTTTTATTTTTTTTCTTATATATTTTACACTCACTAAACAGCAAAAACATCTGTTAAGTTTTTTCAGTCCGAGCTCCAATGCAGCTTGATATGCTGCCATGAAGCAGTGGACTCCTTTTTCAGTGGGTATTATCTGTAGACTAGTACCCTGCTGGAGAATGTTCATTCTCCCATCAGGGTGCAATCTACAGGTTGCCCATTCTCTGAACATCTGTAATATATGTACCTTTTAGTCTATAGCTACCTCAATCATTTCCATTTTTGAATTTGTTCTTTAATCATATTGTATATGTTATTGTATGCTGCTTTTATTGAATCTTCTCCCGTCTTCCTCAACCATATTCCTAGGTATTTTACTTTATCCTTGCACATTTGTTCTTCCAATCTAATCTCTCTATCCACCTGTTGATTTGGTGCTATTGCTGTGTCTTTGATTTATTTTCCAACGTTTTCCTAAATATTTTTGAATCATATTAAATCCCATTGCATACAACCAAATAAAACAAAATCCCCAATAAAAAACACACTTTGGTTGGTCAGACTTAGAATAACTTTAATAGATTATAATGAACAAGCTCCTCTACAAAAGCTTTCTACTATTTGTAAAACATGCTAAAAAAAACTAAATCTCTTCCCAGGTTTGTCATTGCTGACAGCTCATCATCTGTGTGCAGCATAATCCTCTCCTCACTACCTTCCTATATGTTCTGTCATATCTGACTCTATTACAGCTCGAGCTAATGAATCCAGATGTATTTCAAATAGTAGTAGTGAAGGAGCCCCCCTTGGCATGTTCTTCTCATTATTTTTATTTTCTCTGATAATCTTGCTCTTATTTTTACCCTAGGTATTTCCCCAATGTAGCATCTTTTCATCATGTCTTGATCAAGTTATTTGCTCTCCTCCATTCACCCACAAACTCCATTTGATCTCCTAAAATCACTTTAGGCAAAATCCTTCCTAGTCCATCTGTCATAATCATCATAAAACATTTATATCCTTGATTTAAAATTGATATGCTTTTGTAGTAGGATCTGCGGTGGTGGTGCTGCAGTAGCGTTGTTGCTTCACAGTTAGATGTTGCCCGTTCGATTCTCAGTTAGACTGTCTTCTGTGTGGCGGCATGCGTGAATAGGCGTTCCTTCGTTGAAGGTTGTGTGTTAGGTCTGGCAAGCCAGCACGTAAAAATCTACTGCCAATCATTAGCGGACCGGAGTTCCGCTTTGGCGACCCCTAACCGGGAAAAGCCGAAAGACACAAACAATGCTTTTGTAGTAGGACAGTGACAGCATATCACTTCCTTCTTTGCTTATCCCAAAATATCTACCATGCTCCATGACTTAAGTGGCTCCTGTCCTTTTCTGATGTTGTTAAATAACTTCTCCCATTTGTTTATTTCTTCCTTCCGTAATTTTAATTATTCTATTGGTATTCCATCATTCTCTGGTGATCTCCATTTAGCCATTATTTATGTTCCATCCATCCATCCATCCACACCCCCCTTTTCCCCATTTTCTACATGGGGTTGGAGTGTCACTTCAATAGTGACAACACTGCCGGGTGGCTAGCCTTGCTGCAGCATTACGTTCCATGCCTTTGTAATATATTATTTAAATATTGGTTTTATTAAATTCCTTTTTCTTCTTCCTCTAATATTTTCTGAAGGTTATCTACCATTTCCTTTTCTGATTCCCATCTACTTCCTATGATTGCTTCTCATCTGTGTATAGATCCTGATAGTGTGTGCGCAGAAGGCTTCTAAAATTTCTTCTAGTGTCCTTCCTGTTGCATTCCTTTGACAATATATACTGTGTACATCCCTGTTTCTGTTTTCTGTTGCATTAGTCTTACTGCTGTGGATTTTTTGTCTTTGGGGGTGAGATGAAATATAACTTTTCCCATACTAATCTCTACCATCACTGCTTTCATTCTCACATCCCTTAATTAGTTGCCTTATCTGTCTTTCTCTCTCTCTCTCTTTCCCTTTTCCTGTGTTTTCTCACCTGTACACCCTTCTTTCTTTCTTTTTCTAATTCTAACAACTCCCTTATCAAACTCTTCCAATTAAATTCCCTTATTTCCTTGTTTGGTTCATTTGCTATAATATTTTTGCCTTGATGTGATTTTTTGTTCCACTCCCCTGTATTTTTCCCTTCCCCCACTATTCTTGTCATAACTGTAATGAACCCCTCTGTCTCTTCCTTCCTTTCCAGGTTTGGTATAGAGAATCTCCACTATTTCTCCAGCTCTTGCCTCCTTCTATTTGTAACTCTGTTCCAATCACTGCATGGTCTGTTAATGTTATTAGTTCTATTATTACCCTTTTCAACATTCCATGCGTTCCAGCTTTCTATATCTTCTATATTCTACTTTCACTTTCCTTTCTTTTTCTTTCCCTCCACTTATCTACCCAGCCCATCATGTTAAGAAAATTCCTCAGAAATCATCTCTCCTTTGTCCATCTCCTGCTTTTTGGGCCCTTATCAGCTTCATCTCTATTCACATTTATATTCCAATCCCTTATCAGAACTCTTATTCCTTCTTGACATTTAGCAATGCCTGCTACTATTCTCCTTAATGCATTTAACTGTTGTTTGAAGTTGGAAGTGTAATAAAATTACAGTTAACCTTACTCCCTCCAGTACTCCTTTTGCTCCTGCATATCTGCCTTTAGCATCTTCCAGCCTGCCTTCAATCTCTAGTGGGAGTGTTTTATCTAATAATAACATTGTACCCTTCTGTCTTTTCTAATCCCATGATGAATTGGCTCCTTACTAGTATCCATCATCCCTTATTTTCTTATGTTTGTCTTGTGGCAAGTTGTATCACTAATGCTTGTACATTTGTTTTCTTCATACACCCTACTATGCTGTCTCTTTTATTTTATTCCCTAAACTATTCACATTTCATGACCTTTCTTGGTATTGTTAATTCACCCACATTGCCTTTTTTTGTACTTTTCTTTAACTTTCTTTCCTTTTTGCCTGTCGTTTACCTTTCTCCTCCTTACCCTTCTTTTATTTATATATAATCCTGCTTCTTTATTCAGACCTGTTATTGGATGTCACTCTTATTTTTTCCCTAGTCCCTGTCCCTTCCCATATCCCTCTCATAGCTATGTACATACTTACAGCACATACTCCCCTTATCAGAGGTTAGTTGCCTCTGTTTTGCATGCCTTCTATCCCTCATCCCTTCTGCCATTTCCATGATAAAGTAACTATCTACTTACAAAGTCATCCACTAGCTCTGAGTTTACCTTTTTCTTATTTCTACCCGCTGTCATCTAACCTTAATCTTGCTCAGATCTTTCAAATGATTATCTGTCTTACGTTTAATTCTCTGCTCCTCATGTCTTACTGTTCTTTCCCTCTCCTCAAGCCCTTGGTGAGTTAAATTGCCCTATTGTGTCCTCTTTACTTGTCTTCCTTTATTGTGTGAAAGAAGAGCATTCAAAGCCGTGCTGATGTATTTTATAAGTCTACACCCTTTTCCTC
Source organism: Protopterus annectens (assembly GCF_019279795.1). NCBI lineage: Eukaryota > Metazoa > Chordata > Ceratodontiformes > Protopteridae > Protopterus > Protopterus annectens. The sequence goes on along the minus strand of NC_056732.1, from coordinate 997,890,314 downwards.
ATAAAATTTAACTTGCTGATAATTGTATAGATTTGTTATGTCTGTTAAATGTATGTGACACTAAACTGCTTTCATTTACAGTGTGATTATCCAATGACTTAAGGTCTCATTGTTTACATGCCTCTCATTATAAACACCAAGCATTAAGAACATAATCATATATTGCAAAAACAACAATGGGTTCATAAACAAACATTGTTACTTCTGCAAGTCTTCAAAGGAAGTAACAGACCAATACTTAACAACACTAATATACACACAACCCACACTTAAACAAAAGAAACCTGATTAGATGCATCTCAACAAATCAATTATAAAATAACAATAATAAAATTAGAAAAATTAATTAGTTAACCTAACAAACTAAATATATCTATCTATGACTGCATTCCAATTTACTTTTTCATTAAGACCTAATGGTGACAATGTATTCTGCAAAATATAACACATTTCCTTATGTCCCCCTGTCTATGGCTGCTGATCACTAGTTTCATAAAATAGAAAACTGCTGATAACTTATGTGAACAAATATCAATTCCCTTATGTTTCGGACAGTAATATGCAATATTTAGTAGTACACAGTCATTTTAAGCATCTGGATATTAATTTTGTACATTGCAATATAGAAAGTAATGTGAGCCACAGCTGTGGTGGATGTAGTTTCTAAACTTTGATTAAAACATTTACTAAGAATTGACTCAACAGTGGTCGAGTCAAATTATGTAAGTTTAATTTTTGTGATAACAGTAATATTATTTGCATTATTGTGTAACCATGTAATAAAGCATATTGTGAGGAAACAAAGAGACGTTTTATAACCAAATGTAAAGATCACTGTAGGGAAGGAAATTTTAAATCTCTATTAGCTGAACATTTTTATAATAAACATGATTCTAAGTATAAAATGTTAAAAGCAGATATTGTTTATAAATATTCACATGATGAATGTGAATTGAAATGTTGAACATATTTTTAACTGTATTACATTATGCTCTACAATACATTATTACAATTAGGTCTTACGAAATAAATTCAAATACAGTCATAAATTGACTGGGAGAAATCTAACGTTCGACTTTCATATGGTCGAGACCACATAGTCAAACATTTAAAATTCGAACGTCTTATAAATAACAGTAAAACAAAATAATTAATGGCAAGCACCCCTGCACCCCCCACACCCCCTGCTATTTAAATATACCAACTTTGAGATCACACTGTAGTGCGGAAAAGGGAAATCTTCCTGTTCCATGCTGTATGGAGATCTCTGTTAAAAGCGTTCATACTTTTAAAGGTTCGATCATATGGTCTCGGCCATATGAAAGCCGAACTTTTGAAAGTTCGATCTTATGAAAGGGGCCCATGTATATTTGTTAAGGTTAACTAATTTTTTTTAAAATGTTAATTGTTATTTTACAATTGATTCCTTGAGATGCATCTAGTTATGATGCTGTTGTTTAAAGGTATGGCTTGTATGTATATAAGTGCTTCCTAAAGCCATGGCACTAGAAATGATAGAAGTCTTAATGTGTTAGTTAATTAATCCATTGTTGTCTTACCAAACATTTTTTGCTGTCATTTAATAGTCGTAATCCTATATATTGTGCTTGAATAATATGTAATAGTAAAGAATAACAAAGCATTCAACATATTCACATATTTTGTAGGTCTGCCCACTTTTCTTTTCTTTACAATGTTTAACTCACACCTAGTTGTCCATTTTATTATATCTGTCAGTATTGTTCAGCTCTTGTTACCTTGTTTATTGGCAGTGTGATTGCCTGCTACCTTACACACTCTTTAGGTGTCTGTTGTAGTATGCAGCTACCTATGGATTTTCCAGAACATCTATTATGTCTGAAAAATGTTAACATAGCATATTAAATTGTCATTCACTAACTTGTATTCAAGCTTTTCTCAGTTTCAAGTTGTATGTATATAAATAAAATGAATTAGAAAAAGAGAAAGAAAAAGCGTAAGACAGAAATAACTGTCTGTTGTGTGACCAGCATCCCTATTACATAAATGCATGCAAGTTTAATCAGCCAGTCACATTTGCTTATGAGAGCTAATTTCCCCACTGCCGCTGAGTTTATAGGTTCATAAGTAAGGACTAGGCTAACTGCCCTTGTAGGCCATTTTAAGCCTAGCCAATTTACCCTCCAAAGATAAGAATCAAACCCTGTACCATGTATCTTTGAGGTAAACATCTTAAACATTGTACCAACCCCCACGTTTTTATATCTCAGAGGAATTATTGTGTGGCCAAACATCATTGATCTAAGGTCCAAAGCTAAAAATAAGTATCTAATCACTCATTTTAAATATCAACCCCAGATTATATGCCAACATGGACTATCCCTCTGTTCATAGTTGTATCTCTTCAGGCCTTCTGCACTTTTTTTTGATTAATTCAACTATTTCCCTCAGCCATTATTATCTCTTGAATAGTGGAAAATAATTGCTGATTTGCTGTATATTACTGTTAATTTCATCTTCCTCTTCTCCCTGTTCATTTCTGTGCTTCCCTTTAGCTTCACTCTGTCTTTTCCATTGGTTGCAATGGCTTTTGTAGGAAGTTAAGTCCTTCTTAGTCTTTTTTATCCTTTTCTTTAACTATGCCCTCACTGTAACTTGTAAAAAGACTCTACGTATTGTAAGGTATATTCATTTTTAATTAATTTCTTTCTCTTTGCAAGATCTAATTACCTTAGCAAAAGCATTCCTTTTTCTGCATATTTCAAACAAGTAAACTTAGTCAGTCAGTACTGACAACACTCCCACCATCAAAGGCTATCCTGGCTTCCACACTTCATTTAAAGTTCTCTCTTTTATGTCTGTTACTGGTCTGGGATTTCTATCCATTTGAGCTCTGTGGCATCATGTGGCCATATGCTACTTTTCCATCTTCACCTGGTCTGCTGGCATGTTTGTCCTCCTGACTGACAACTCTACCATGTTATTCTTGCAGTTCTGCTGTTCCATCCTCTTTGGCAAACCCAGTATCTTCAGATTCTTTCCATTGGTTCTGTCCATGAGATCCTCCAACTTGTCCTGCATACTATCCATCCTTGCTTCAGTCTCACTGTCATTTCTGTGTTAACCTCCACCACTCCAGGTATTACAGATGCAAGTTCATTCAGCTGTAGTTGCAGGTCATCAATTTTCCTTTTCTACTTCACTAAATGCTTTTTAATGCTTGTTTCAGGTCTGTCAGCCCACTCCGTATGGCTGCTAATGTCACTGCCCCCCCCCCCTCCATTACCGCTTTCTGTTCCTTTTGATTTATTGTTTGCTTTTCCTGCTGCTTTTTTCTTTTTCTCCTTTGCTGACATCTATAACTTTCACACGTCACTCCTATGGAAAATACTGTGTTGTAGTGTTGTAGTGTTGTAGTTCTTATGTTACAGTTAACAATCTCAATCTCTCATCTGCTCAACTTGGAGATTTACAGATTTGGTACTATTCAAGGACCCACCATAATGGAAACCCCAACAAATAAAAGTGTTTACCAGATCTTCAGTCTGACACATACATGATGCAAAAAAAAAAAAATTAACAGCAACTAATAAAGAATTTACTTTACTTGGGAACTGAGCTCACATCTCCCCATGCAGGAGACTGTGACTCCTGCCACCCCCTCTGTATTACAGTCGTCTCCAATGCTGATAAGTCTTGTGAAAAAGGGACAATCGCCTGTAGGTGTAACTTCCCTGATAAGTCAATCATTTGGAAACAGTGATCAAAAAGCATTCTTGAAATGTTACCTGCAAGCAATACATGATTCAAAGAATTTAAATATAGCTACACCTGAGCAGACTTCCAGGAGTTTAAACACACACACACACACACACACACACACACACACACACACACACACACACACACACACACACACACACACACACACACACACACACCCCTCCATGGCTCTAAACACATATAAACAACACACACTATATATATATATATATATATATATATATATATATATATATATGTGTGTGTGTGTGTGTGTGTATAGATGTATATATATATATATATATATATATATATATATATATATATATATATATATATGAGATTTCCATTTAATGGGTTAATGGGTCCAGTTAATAGAGGAGAATAAATGATACCTTGATTCTAGACTGTTGGCTGTATGAAACAACTTTTAAAATATCACTCTTGTTGGACGAATGCCCATTGTTAGTTAAACTTGGGCCTGGAAAAAGTCACAAGGATTTCTAACATCTTTGTATTCTGCTAGACAGTAATCATCAGATCTGCAGGTTGTTACAGTTTCTGATATATGCTGGCATTTAATATGAAGAAAGAAACTGCTACATTTTCATTTGGAATCTAAATAACCATTTGTTTTCATGCCACATGTAACTATACTTACAGTATGTCTTACTTAAAATAAATACGGAGATCTTCTTCCACTGACACCTGGAAGAACATCACAGTACAGCAAGAAATAAATCAGATATGACATGCAGTAGTCTTGCTACAGCTAAAAAGTACAATAACGTAATATGCAAGCTAGTAGTGTTGCTAGCCCAAAACTGAAACTCTTTAAAGAAATGCATTTTTTCAGACAAGTTCAGCAAGCTTTATGGCACTCTCCAGATTATCTGTTCAGCCCAGAGTTGAGCTTTGAAAACAGTAGACGTATTAACAGATTTAGTGTATATGTATGAAGTATTATTTGAATAATTATTCCTGAATAGAAGCTGCTTCCGTACAACACAATTTTAGTATTTAACATATGTTTGATAAACTCGTCGTACACAGCACGATGTTTTTTACTATTGATTTTCTTGCCTTTCTCTTTTTACTCTTTTCTGCCTCCTCCATCAGCCAAAGGAGAGCAGTAAATGATGCAGAAAGTGATCTTTTTTTTAATTTTCACTGGTGCATCTCCCAGACTGATGGCTTATTCTCTTCAAATAAAGCACACTGACTTGAATCAATAAACACAAGAAAGAAAAGTTTAGCAATTTATAACATAAATTAATGGAGGGTAGCTGTTTTTTAAGTCATTCTGTTACAATGCAGAAGACTGCTCACTTCTTCTAAAACATTCTTTTCAAGTATCTTGAAACATTATATTATCACGACACAGTTATTGCATTGGATTTTGTTCCACTATAAGTGAATTCAGAGTCTGCTTATTGCCATCCATAAAAAGAGATTTGCTCCACCATGTCTGCTCTGTAATTATAAAACAAAAAATAAGCAGTCTGCACCCCTGTTTTTCATTTAAGCAGTAAATAAGAAGACTTATTAACTCTGATCTTAAGGTTGCTGCAAAGTTTTACCAAGAAATCCTGAAAAGATGGACACAGTTTAGTAGCCCTAAAATAACATCAGTATATTAGAAGGCTGGCCAAGGCAGAATATTAATATATGAGTACAGGATGTTGAAATACATACTTTTGAATAAGCTCAGAGCAATGTTATATGTCATTTCTTAGTTTCTTAATGTATTTAAAGAAGGATTTCTACTTACTTTTAGATTCAGAAACATGAGGTCACTGGCTACCTTTGTAGATTTAATAGTATTTTTCAGGTTTTTAGGCAATATCCTGATGTTGATTTGAGGGGCTTTTGATTTGTTCTATATTTAGGGAGTATTTTCATACTGTTCTATGGCTTATTTATGCTGTTAGACAGAGTAGTTTGTTTTTAAAATTCCCATTATATTTATATCAGGGTGAGGTATCCAGTTTTAAACATTTATCTAAGTCGACATAGCAGTCCTTTGTGAAGTTACCTGCTAGTAATTATCCCAAAACAAGAGACACTTACTGGAACACTTGGGTATTTTTATAGACTATGATGTTGCCCCAGATTACATTGTGTTTCATATACCAGGTTTTCAAGATTATTCACTTTTTTTAGGTTTTGAGCTTTATAAATACATAAGCACACACAGTTCATGACGTCTGACATAGTGGAGCTTTCTTAGCACTGCTTTCCCTGTTTTGTGGTCTGATGATGTATATTGAATCCACTGTTACTAGAATAGGTCAGATGGTGCAGAATGATGCATCTAATTTTAATGTATAAACTGCCAGTAGCTACCAAATGGCCATTTGCATCTATTATCATAATGAAATTCTGAACATGCTACATATAAACTAAAATATTCCCTGAGTGCCATATGCACCTCATATCTGTGGTCAGAATGACAAAGAATGAATATGCCTTCAGACATGCATCATGCTCTAAATGACTGCGTATAACATACTGATGTCGTAATATATGTTGTTTAAACATTTGATTCGTCTTACGTATATTACAACAACATCAATATGCAATGTGCACTCGTAGAGCATAATGCTCTTTTTTAACATATTACAAGTTTTCCTGATCACAGTTTCTCCTATATGGTCATTGATGCTGTTAGTACCAACATTAGAGGGGTAGATTTACATAATGTCACTGAGATTAGACAGACCCACTGGATAGTGGCTCTGCGAGCATATGTTCCACCTGGTTTAAATGCTTTTCTTCCCCTCAAACCTATTTTGAAGGCTCACAGATTATAAGTAGAATACTCGTCTTGGTGTATTTTAACGTGCTATTTTTATGGCAGACATTCATATTATATTTTTTTAATTTATTATGTATTTTTAAATATGTTTTTTGGTCTTTAATTGAATACTTCAGTATTCATTGTTATTAGCTTTTTAGGAAGTGATGTAAGATATGTTTGCATTTTCTATTGGCCAATTGTTTTTGAAATGAGCATTTATAACTGAAATGTGGATCTGACGAAGGAAAGTAATTTCTGAAAGCGGTCATCCTGTATCATATAAATAAACAGTTTTATGCATTGTGCCATGGTGACCCTGCTGTTGTTTGTTCAGATCTTACAGATGTTGACTTGTGTGAAGAAAAAAAAAAAAAAAAAAAAAAATATATATATATATATATATATATATATATACACACACACACACACACACACACACACACACACACACACACACACACACACACACACATACACATGTATAAGTTATTACTTTGTGAAATTAAGAACTGATGCATTTAAAAAAAATCATCTACCTGCTTGGTTTCGTTCTGTGGTCTTATCGCTATGAGTTATTTAACATTAAGCACCATGTGGACTGAACTGCAAAATACCAATAACCTTCAAGCAAGTTTGGAGTTATGTTGTATTAACATAGAGTGACAGAATCAGCTTTGCTCATAAGTAAATCACCTCACTACAATGTAAACCCAGAAGAGCCCATAACCTACTGAGTGTTATGTGAGAATGGGTTATTGCCCTTGTAGTGCCTTTTCTAGCTAATAGACATCCCAACGTAACTAACAAATCAAATCCAGAACATGACCACATTAAGGCGGTTCAGTTCAGTGCCAGAAGTCTCAACAACATAATGCCCAACCTTGAGGCTCTCCTGTATTTGGAATGCATTCATGTTGATGTATTTACTAAAATTTGGTTTAAATGTTCAGAAAGCACTCCCTCCGTACCTGAATTTCGTACCTGCCATATCTTCAGTCCCAATGGAAACTGTGGTGGTGTCTTCATAGGGACCATATTACCTGTAAACAGATTCCCAGATAAGTTTAGACCAGTATACAGGCTTTGCTGTATTCTGGGCTGTGGTGTAGTTCCTGTGTTGTCCATTGCCTTACTTGGATAGAAGGAAGTTTCTTTGCTCACCAGTGAGAGTGGGGAGTCTTGAGCAGCCTATCTGTCCCTGAAGGAGTGACCTCAGCACAAGAGCTTGTAGTAATTGGTTGTTTTGGACCATTTGTAGCTCTTTTGAAGTTCCCTGTTTAAAATCCGCATTTGCACGGCTTTGCGCGCTTGTGCGCATAGCGCAGCGCCGGTTAAACAAGGTTAAACTTTTCTGGCTCCACCAAGTCTGCTCTTCAAATTTTCCCTTAAGAAAACTCTACTCTTATAATAATCAGTCTACTCACTTTATTATAAGCCTAGCACTTGTTCTCAAAACCTCTCTTCTAAGTAAGCACTCGCTAACTAAAGTAAGCACTACATCCACCTACCACCCCTGTGAGTACCCACTTCCCTTAAAGGCACAGCACTCCCTCATAATATTCTAGCATGTCGAGTGGTAGATTACTAGCATCCTCTCCAGTTCAGCTGGTTAATCTGGGAATCTTGAGACAATGCTACAATTGTCTCATGTACACAGACAACCCTCTGCTCCTCCCAACAAACACAAATACATGTGAGAGATGCAACTATATAGCCAAACTGGAGGCTGAACTCTCTCAACTCAGGACTGGCAAGACCAGACAGGAGGAGAAGGTAACCACACACACAGCAAACCCAGTCCCACATAGACCTACCACAACTGCAGACCAAACACATAATAACACAAAGACATACTTGGAGGCTCTAACAAAAAACTTACCAAAACAACAGAGGCTCCCAAAGCAGACACCCAAAAATCCGCCACCTCAAAACATAACACATGCAACACATACTTCAATAAATCAGTGTGTCAAACAATCTCAGCCCTTAAGGCCAAACACCATGCCTGATACACTAGTAATAGGTGACTCTATAGTCAGACACACTGATGTTCCGCTTACCAGGCTGAACAAGGAGAGGGTAATGGTGAGCTCCCTGTCGGGAGCTAGGATCCGCCACATAACACACGCACTCAGGTCACTCCAAAGCAAGTACAAATATGACTCCGTCATTGTCCATGCCGGCGTGAATGACCTGAGACGTACCTCCCTGGACTACATGAAAAGAGACATAGAGGAGCTCTCTGATTATGTAGCCCAAGCTGGTATGACCCTGACCCTGAGCAGCATCTTGCCCTCACCAAGAATGATGCCACAATACAAAGACAAGATGATCAGCTTTAATAATTGGCTCAAATACCGATGTCATTCTAGGGGGATCCAATGTCTGTCTGTCTGCTTGGGATGACATGCTGGACAAGCCACGCTGCTTCGCAAGGGACGGCTTGCATCTGTCACCACTGGGCTTCCGGATATTGGCTAAGGCTCTTGCCACCCCTATAGTGCCTTTTTTAGGCAAGGCTCAAAAGACAAACCCACCTCCTTAGAAAACAAAAATGGAAAAAAATTAAGGGTAATGCTGCTCAACGACAGAAGTCTAAATCTCAAGATGCAGGCTCTCGAAGCACTCCTCAGTATGGAGAACATCGATGTCTGTGCAGTAACTGAAACCTGGTTCAAGGCTCCTGAGAGCACTCCAGCGCTACCAGGATATACCTCGTATCATGCTTTTCGGCCCCAAAACTCGGGCCAAACCAAAAAGGGAGGGGGAGTGTCCATATTCATCAAGGACACCCACACCTCTAGGTTAGTGGCAACACATGAAGCATCAGAGACCATCCAGGTGCAACTAACCGTAGGCAAAACTGCTATACAACTGGTAGCATGTTACAGACCACCCTCCCAATCTCAGGTACCCCATTCAGCCTTCCTGAAAACATTGGAGGATATGAATGTCTCACCAAACACCATCATATTGGGAGACTTCAACTACCCTAACATAGACTGGGTGCATTATTCTAGCCCAAACACCCTAGCCCAAAGGTTCCTGGAATTCATAAATTCAAATGCAATGGAACAGCTAGTCACCTCTCCCACGAGGGGAGATAATATACTAGACCTGATCATCACAAACATGGGGACAAAGTGCTCCACACCGGAAGTATAACCCTCACTAGTGAGATCTGACCACAAACTAATCACCCTGGATATACATATCCCACCTCCACCCCCAACACAAAAGACTACAGTGAAAAACTTCTCAAAAGCCGACTTTACACTTCTTAAAACTGAGATGGTATCCTTTAAGCCCACTGGGCCAGTGGAAACCACATCCCACAATGCAGAATCCTTCACAAATGCTTTCTACGGACACCTCCAAGAATGCATGGATCATGCAATCCCAAATAAAACCAAGACCCTCTCCACCAAGGGCAGGCGTCCTGTCTGGTGGACCCCAGCCATAAACAAATTGTATAACAAAAGGAAGCTACTGCACGACAGAGCAAAATCCCATAAAGAGAAGGCATCTCTGACCAGCACTAGTAGAAAGCTACGTTCTCTCATAAAAACATCCAAGGCCAACTTTGAGAGAAAAATCGCTATGGACACTAAAGATAACCACAAGGCCTTCTTCTGCTATGTTAGAAACCTGGGCGGAAACCCTCAGATATGTTCAGAGTTAGTTCACAATGACAAAAAATACACTGAACCCACAGATATTGCCAACATCCTGGCAGACAGGTTCAGTGCAAATTTCTCCCCTCCCTCACCCCCAAAAGAAGAAATACTTATCCCAGCTGAATGTAACCTCCCTGTCATCTCAGATGTCCAGGTGAGAACTGCCCTCAGCAAAGCTAAAAACACAGCATCAATAGGACCTGACGGTATCCCGGGTTGCGTGCTACGTGAACTCCAAGAGGAGCTAAACCCGCACATAAAAATGCTATTTAACTTAGCCTTACTACAGGATATGTACCTGAACACTGGCGTACAGCAACAGTGGTCCCACTCCACAAAGGAGGCACCTCTACAGACCCTGGTAACTACCGCCCCATAAGCTTAACCAGCCTGGTCTGCAAAGCTATGGAAAGAATCATTATGGAACTCATAAACAGAGACATTGGGGACTTACAGACACTTGATCCTACCCAGTTCGGCTTTGTAAAGGGCAGATCCTGCCTTTTGAACCTGGTTGACTTTTTTGAAACAGTCACTAGAGCCATTGACGAGGGCAAGGCAGTCCATACAGCCTACCTGGACTTGGCTAAAGCTTTCGACACAATACCCCACTCTGGCATCATAGACAAGCTCAACAGCTTAAATGTAAATCCATATGTCACAAGATGGGTTGCAAACTGGCTAAAGGATAGAACCCATAAAGTCAAAATCTCTGGAGCCATGTCAGACTCAAAGCCAGTCACAAGAGGTGTCCCACAGGGCTCTGTCCTGGGGCCCCTCTTGTTCGGCATTTATTTCTCAGATGTGAAAGCAAACATGGGAGGGTTGTGGCTGACAAAGTTCGCAGATGACTGCAAACTAGGCGCCATAGTTGATACACCAGCTGACACATACATCCTACAGAAAGGCCTCACTGAAACGGACAACTGGTGCCGGAGTCATGGCCTTAAACTAAATGCCAAAAAATGTATAGTCATCCCCTTTGGGAAAAACAAAGTACCCACAAATTATCACATAGACAGTAACCCACTGAGTACGGAAAAAGTATTCAGAGACCTGGGGACCCAAGTCGATAGTGACCTCTCATTTGACACCCACGTTGCCAAAGTGGTTAGAAAGACTTTCTACCTTGCCCACCTTATCATGAAGGGATTCACATCCAGATCAAAGGAGGTCATTGTACCCCTATACTCCTCCCTTATCAGGCCCATGATTGAGTACAATGCCCCATTTGGTATGTACCTCACCCGGCACTTGCAACAGCTAGAGAGACCCCAAAAGTACCTCACCAAGAGGATCAAGGGTCTCCAACATATGTCATATGCTGCCAGACTAAAGAAACTCCAGCTCTATTCAGTAGCATACCGCCTACTCAGAGGTGATCTGTGCCTGACGTACAAGGCCATGTCCAATCAGGAATTGATGGACATGCTCCACCTCAAAAAATCCAAATCCATCAAAACAACGAGAGCTAAAGATTTAAACCTCAGCACAAATATGAATAGGACATGCTGGAGGGACAGATTCATAACTCAGAGGCTTCCCATACTCTGGAACAGAATCCCAGTTCATGTTAGGCAGAGCCCCTCACTGACTCTCTTCAAGAGAAATCTTGACGAGTAGATGGGAGATCGTAGGTTTACCCCAGGGGTCATCTCTGTGTCACTACTAGACAGAGGCACAGTAAACTAATTCTATTATGTAAGGGGGTCTTCACTGTGTCACTACTAGACAGAGGCACAGAATTCTAAATCTATTCTGTACACTTTTGTACCATTACATGGGGTGGCGAAAGCCACATCACTATGGCTAGGCTTATAAATGCCCCAGGGCAGATAGCCTAGTACTAAACTATGAAACTATGGAACTAAGAATAAACAGGGCTCATCAAGCTACAATCACACTAAACAGGACCAATTTTTACTTTATAGACTTCTACCAGCCCCCTTCTATGTTCCCTGACAATCATGTAAAGTTTCTGAATGCACTTATGAGCTCCATATAAGCAAGAACTCCATTATTTAGGGAGACATAAACAGCCAATCAATAAATGGAGCGTCTCCATCTCAACAGTAAAATGCACACAAAAGTTCTTAGATGTAATAAACAAAAACTACCTGAACCAGATTGTTATTCAGTCCAGTAAAGGGCATAATATTCCTGACCTGGTCCTTATCTCTTTACCTAGTTAAGTCATATCATAAACCAGTCACCTTCAAAATATCTAAATGAGAATATCAAATGTACTAATGCTATAAAAGTCTATGAGAAAGTCTCGAAATTGGCTTATAGCAGCATCACCACAGGTAATTTCACAAAGGACTGCTATGCTCAGTTAGATACAGGCATAATACCAGCTATCCCAAGCAAGTTTAAATATAATGGCAGGTTTAAAAACAAACCACCATTGTGGTCAACCAATATAAATAAACTCTACAATAAAAGAAAAATACAGCAAATCAAAACTCTCAAATCAAGGATGACATCTGAAAATTGACTAACAACTTGAAAAATACTATTAAGTCAACTAAGACAACCCATGAACTTAGGTTAACATTTGAAGCAGATTTTTTTAAATAAACACATCTGGCTGTTAGCTACAGTGCTGGTGTTTCATGTTACATATGATTTGTTAACTGTGCACCCAGCTGGCAGTCATCAGTGAAGCTGGTTAGCCATAGATCAGAGTTTGTGGTATGGAGGTCAGAAAATGTATACTAAAAAGGATAGGTCCCTATATTGAGCCTTGAAGTATTCTACTGGTTACTTCTTACTTTCTGATGTAGCATCTGCCACCTTAATTTTATGGGTTCTTTCCTTCCACTTATTTGCAATCCGTCTTGCTAACTAAAGTATCTACTATTAGTTTTGTTATTTTTTTCTTACAATGCCAGCATGGAATACTGTGTTGAATCCTTGGCCAGATTCAGATAAGTGGTTACTGATGCAGTAGGCTGAGTGGCCACTGCCTCCTGCTTCAGTAATATTCCCAAAGACATTAACCATGTTAATTAAGTAGCAATGAAAAAGTAGTAGCTGAAGTTTTATGGTAGTGGTGGTGACATTGCAAGTAAAATAAGCTCATCATAGATTTAAACAAGTTTGTATGTTGAAAGTCATTACATTCAGAATTGTTTACCTTGTGGTGCTGTTTGTTTTAAAGCAGACGGTTACTAATTTGTGATCTATCTTAACTAAGGATGGTGATATTAAAGGCGTGCAGGCATTGTTGATGACCCCAAGTGGGCTGGGTAACTGTTAGAAGGGAGATTATAATCAACAGCTGAAGGAGGTTCCAATCAGTAGTTGAACGAAAGATTTCGCTCAGAGATTTGAAGTGTTTACAGCTTAGGGTATTAATAACAGATGTTTATCTCCTGCAGTGGAGGAAGACATTTACGTTTTAACAGCTTGTGAAGTGGTATACATTCAGTTAAGGCAGGGACTACAATAATGGCAGTCAGTAGTAAGGTTTGTAATACTAGGTAACTTGGCATTTTGCACATGATAACTGATAACAGCAAGGCTGAGTACTGAGCTGAAACTAATAGCTGTACAGGGGATCCTAATACTGGAGACTGAGTTGATTTTAGTGACACACACCTGTGGAGTGTATGCTACCCACTACTGCAGAACATGCAGCTCTGCACACCCCAGAAAAATACAAGGTACTGCTATTTAAATAAACAAGACAGATGTTAAAAGCAACTAATTTGTTTCAGTGTTCTTGTTCCCTTGTATCAGCCAATCATCCAGAACACGAGACAGTTACTTTCTTTCATAAAGCAACAACAAACGACACAAAGTGCAGAACTAGACTTTCCTACAACACAATAAAGTAAAAAAAAGGCTTATCTCACAATTGAAATATAATTAAAATTACACTTCTTTGGATGTAGAAGGGATCAGTAGGAAGGTCAGGTCCAGTAAAACTCAGCCACAGCACGAATCATGTTGAACAGTTCAGTGCAGCTCAGCAAAATAGATTGCAGGGGCACCCAAAGGCACTGCTATTTAAACAAACAAAGTTAAACACGTACTGAGGCAGGCAGATACAGTGTGAACAAGTAACAAACTGTATGTAATATGAAACTCCAGCACTGTAGCTAACAACCAAAATTGTTAATCAATTTAAAAACTCCATAAGAAACAAACACTAAATCACTTTTACCCAATTAAGTGTAATTAAACACAAATAAAGTATAGTCTGCTATAACCTAATTAATAATCACAAGATTAGAATGCTGCATATAATCACATATTTCAAACAATGCCAGTATTTACAAGTGTATAATATACATATCTGGCATAATATATAATGAAGTAAAACTAAAACTTTACCATTTCTGCCAGTTATATTTTCATATTAATATTCTTATTACCTTACTTGTAACTTCCCTCTTCCTCATAGTATATAAAGGAAATCCAAAAAAAAAAAAAAGCATTTAGGGTCACGTGACAGTATCTAGTGACTAAGATAAATAATGCAGCTATAAACAGATTCAACTTTTAAAAAATGTATGTACATTTTAAAGCTATCTATATATTGCAGTACCATTAGAACTTTTAATAGAAACGGTATTATCACAAATGGAGATTCAAATTGGAGACACAGGAAAAATACAAATTGCTCATATAAATTACTTTTGGCTAATAAGATTTAGGACAAGCATCATATGGATATATATATATGTAGCAAAAAATGAGCTCAATTAGCTGAAGGATGTAGCTTTACATATAAAGCAGTGACCTAATTATACCTCTCGTAATAATATGGTATAACCCACTTATACAGAATAAATGACAGACACATGGACAAAGTATCCAGCTTACTTTATAAATGCATATGTGTATTTGAATACCTAGTAAGCTATATACAGAGTCTATTGACATACTAACTATATAGACTCTATAATGCCAGTCTATGCTTGTCATTTGGCGTCTAATACTCAGGGGCCATCGACAATGCATGAGTGAGGCAGCTTATTATAACAATGAATATGCAAACATATATACAATCTTTTCATTGCTTTACATTAAGACTAGAATAAATATGTCAAAATGACATAAAAAAATAAAAATAAATATACGTCTCAATGTATCAATTTTTTTTAAACTAAACCCTATCAATAATGACCTAAAGACAAATTAAAGTGAATTATCCAACATGCCTTATTTATATCAAGAAAATTTTATATATGATACATGATATGCAAATAAAAAGCCAAGGGCAGACTCCCACCAAGATGTTTGAATCCAGGAGTGAGAGACCAACGAATTGGTATGAAAACTGAAGCAAAGCTTAAAGTTATCTACCCATATATATCTGTCTGTTAACTAATCTGCTACGTGCACATAAAAGCAAGTACTCAAGGAGATGTACTACCTTCGAATGGGAATCCAATGAGTATATATAAAAAACAGAGATAGATTCATATTTATATCTAGTGCAAACTATACGTAAGAATTGGATCAAATACATGATAAAGCCATGTCCAACCCAGAATTAATGGACATGCTCCACCTTAAGAAATCCAAATCCCTTAGAGCTACACGCTCCAGGGACTTGAACCTCAGCACAGAAATAAATAGGACATACTGGAGGGACAGATTCATATCCCAGAGACTCCCCTCACTCTGGAACAAAATCCCAATCCATGTTAGGCAGAGCCCCTCACTGACCCTATTCAAGAGAAATCTTGATGAGTGGATGGGAGACCGTAAGTTTACCCATGGGATCTCTTCTGTGTACTTGCTAGACAGAATACAGTAAACTAACCTTAATATGGCTACCTTCTGTGACCTACTATACAGAGGCACAGTCAACTAACCTAAAAGGGTGGTGAAAGCCAAACACACTCTGGCTAGGCTTATAAGTGCCCTAGGGCAGATAGCCTAGTATCAACCTATGAACCTATGAAGTATGTGTTGAGACCAAAGAGTAAATATATAAACGGTACAAGCGTATAGAGAGGAGCTCATCTCAATGAAAATTGAAACAAGTCTTTATATCAAAATATAACCCTTCCACTTGGATTCCTAGTGTGAGGTTGACCTAAACTAACTAACATATGAACGTTGCACAAAAAACTAGGAACTAAGTAACCATTAAATCTCTCGCACCAATTTAGTGCAGATACAGTTTCTAGAAGGGATACATAAAATATATTAATATATGTTTAACTAAATGGACTGCTGAGTGCAGTTAAATAAGCGAAAGAATGTAATAAAGTGAAAAGAATTATATAATGAATAAACTGTCTAATACTTGAACCTGCACTATAATCGGAGCGACTACTGAGTGCAATTATATAAATAAAAAATATAATAAAAATAAAGCAATACTATGTAAAAAATAAGCTATCTAATGCTTGAATATACACTATCATTAGGTACCAAGCATCTGACGTCATTAATACTTATATTGCTTAAGAGCATTTGCAATATATTTATTACTAAAAATAATTATGTTAAATTTAAAGACATACCTGATAAATGCTTGATAATCTTCTTAAAGAAAACTAATATACCATCCAACCAAATATTAACCATATACAAAAATAAATTTAACATTGGAAGCAATACCACGTTGTATATGAACATTATCTGCTGTTATTATATTCAGAACACTTTCTCGGTTAAGAACAGTTAGTTTCCTTTGTTTTAAGAATGGTTTAATAGAGGCTCTTTCATTAAGACTCTTTCCTCTATTAGCTCTCAATCTTAATATCCATTTAGTTGCTCTGCACTCAGTATAATTCCTGATATCACCCTCCCTGACATTAGGAAAAATCATGTCAATAACCATAAACTGGAACTTATGTTCCTCTCCTGTAATGATAATGTGTTTTGACAACGCATTTTTGTCATACTTAATTTTAATGCAATATTCATGTTCTCTCATTCTTTCTTTAAGTGTTCTGTTGGTTTTACCAACATAGAACGATTGGCATACAATGCAAGTAGCTACGTAGACAATCAGCATAAATTCTGAAGTCAAATTTTCTGCCAGTATCCGGATGGACAAAGAAATTGGAATTGTTGATAAAGTGGCAGAAATTATATCTGCCACATGGAAACGTACCCGCATTGGTCTAAGGAATTACTTGCAAATTGTTTGAATGACACAACATTTTTTCTTATATCTAAACTGTGGTGTTTCCCCAACTATCATCTTAATTTGTGGGTCAGTTGTTAAAACTTTCCAATTATTTCTAATAATGTCTGATATCTTCTTGACATCTGATGTATAAAACATAGGGACCCTCAGTTTATCAGGGGTCATACAATTATTCATTGTGCTCAATTGAATAGTATCAGATGAGAAATATGGTCTTGCTCTATATTAATGCGAGAATTGAACTGCTCTGCTTCTAACACGTGATACATACTATCTAAATATTTGTGTGTATCTAATATCACTATAGGGCCTCCCTTGTCAGCCGGTCTGATTACAGTGATCTTATCTTGTTGTAAATGTTTAAGAGCACAGTGTTCTTTATAGGTCAAATTACATTTTCTTGTTTTAGTGGAGTTTTATGTTTATTATCATAATAAGTGTAAAGTTCATCTTCTACCATCTTGCCAGAGGTTTCAACCAAAGGATGGCTATTAGGCATGTAAAGACTGTCCTCCGGATTCACTGATCTGCCATGCAGGCCTAAACTAGTCATGCATGTAAGCGGTAGTTGAAGAGGAGGACGGCAGCGCGCCATGCATAATAATGAAGGCATGCCGCCGGAGCTCCAAATCCTACACTATGCATGGACGAGTACAAGGGGCATGTCTGAGAGCAGAGCTCTCAGAATAAATATGCCCCTGCAAAGTAGAACAGAAGAAAGTGTAAATAAATGAGCAAAACCACTCATAGGTGTCTGCATATCTCCACCAGCAGTCCGCATGTGTTCAACAGCAGCAGTACATTGAAATAAAATGAAGAAACCCTTGTATTTATATTTTTAAACACCGAGTACAGCTAACTGTAGGTGCGCGTGTTTGCCCATCGCTTAGCTATGGTTAAAGCAGCTGAAAAGGCTGAAGCGGATAACAAGGAATATATATGCCAATGAAGCAGCACAGCAATAGTGTAGTGGTAAGAGCATTCGCCTAATGAAGAGGCATTCCCAGTTCGAGTTCCACTGCAACACATATCATTTTCCATGTGAAAACTGTATATGAACAGATATTTATATCTTTATGCTGTATAACCCACATAGTAACATTTAAATGTGAACTGGAGTACTGCATGAAATGCACATGTGAAGTGTCAGTATCATAATGAATAAGGCACTAGTAAGCAGGTCTAAGCACAAATAAGCTGTAGTAAGCGTGTCTAAGTACATTTGTGTGGGGGTAAACATTGCCTACACAGATTAAGCAAAGTAGAAGCTGAGTGTAAGAAACTGTATCCGGAGGTTAGCAGTGCTAACCGTCGCGCAAACCTGGGCATACTCGCTTACAACTGCTTTAAAGTGCCTTAATCACTCTGGATCCAATGGGCCATGTTCTGCCCAGCAACAGAATAAACTGCCTCTGCAAGGCTCAAACTCAGGATCCTGTACACCATTGTCACAGTAGTTAACCACCAAGCCATCATGTTAATAGATATGCATGAGGTATCAGCAAGCTAAGTCTCACCACAGGAAAATCAAACTAAAAACATGTGAACTGCATCTATGTACAGTGTGATGTCGGATAACCTGCCACAGAAGATAAATATGTGAACTGGAGTACTGCAGTAAGCATAGATTGGAGGTGTTATTGTATACAGTGTATGTACACATGAACCATGAATACCAGACACATATAACCTGTAATGAAGAATAAATCATTGCAAATGGCAGACATAGTGCTAATTAATCATTAAGCAATGCTAACCGCAGCACAGCTCAAGTTCGTAAGTGTAAGCAATGTGTAGGTTAGCCAATTCAATCTGCCTAGTGGTATACCCCTTTAAGCAGTGCCAGCCTCATGTAAGCAGGTCTGCCCATAGCTTAGCCTTTTCAAAACTGGTCAATCACGGGGAAGTGCAGGAAAATGTCCGTATTTAAAACCCCACAGCCGGGAATACTACCCATAACTGATTGTAGCTTTGTACTGCAGGCAGAATGGCTGGTGTGGGTGGAGGCACTTGATTTAGAGCACAGTGCTGGGGCATCCAGGAGTAAAAAATCATAGTATGGCTCCTGGTAAAACACCGTGATCAGAGACTACTGAAGGGCCAGTACCAGGGCTCGCAGTATAAAACAGAGGCCTGGGACAATCTTGCCCGTGACCTCACCAGTGCCACAGGTATCCCCCGGACTAGTGAGCAGGTCAGGCATCACCATGCTGACCTGAAGTGGTGGAGGGGGGATGTACTGGAACAGTGGATCCAGGAGTCTCGGCAGATGCCCAGTGCCCTAGGACTGAGTAAGTACTCATTCTACTATGTAGTAAATAATTGCCTAGCTTGTGTATACTATGGATAGGTATGGCTAAATATCACTGCATTCCTCTGACAACTGTAGATGAGTGGGCTGCAAACCAGCAAGCCCATGATGCTAGGCTGCAAACGCTGCATTGAGAAGCAGGTTAGTAATCAGTCTGCATGTACTGTCATAACAAATAAATATAAGAGCCTTAGAAAGTGTTGTACCAGTAGAAATAAATGTGTAATAGTCTGTGAATAAAGGTATAACCCCTGGAGTGATTCTGTTTACTCTTCTATCATATGTTGGCAATCTGTTCCATACTATAAATAGTAATTTTGTGTCTTAAACAGTGTCACCCACACCGCGGTATGCAGATAAAATGGGCATGAAGTCCCATATTATATTGTACAAGTTAGGGAGACTTAGATAGAAAACACTTGAAAGCTTTACATCAATTCCCTGATAGCACAGTGTATTGTGATGCTAGCTATAATAGTTTGTCACACACAGCAGGGGTCTGAATCCTGGGAGTGCTACTAAGTTGTATGCATAATCATACCCCACAACTGTACAGATTGTGATACAATGTCCAGATAGAAAGCTGTATGCATACTTACACCCAACAGCACATATTTTGCTAGAATGTTCAAAATGTAAGTTGTATGCATATTCATACCCCACAACTGCTTCAATTTGTCCAGCATGTCCAGATAAATGTCCCATATCACCAGCTTGGTACCCTGTTCCCCTGAAAATCCAGTGTGATGTTCCAAGAAATCTAGGCAGCTGTCAATGACATATAACTGATATTCAAACGTGTACATAGTCAGAGAATGTGTATGGAAACAAACCTGTCATTCTAGCACCTTACCCAAAGTATATGTCAGCAATACTCAACATATGTTGCATTAACACCTGCAGCCTGTCATGCCTGTATGTAAGACGCAGGTCACGTATATAATAACTTATAAACATACCAGTGTACAATATAAGGCCATTGTGTAGTGTAATAATACATGTAAGGGAAAGACCACTGCAGTGACTAAGCATATTGTGTAAACTACAAGGATACATTAGTTGTTAATTTAAGTCTCTCTCTCTCTCTCACCCCTACCATATGTGCATAATAACCCAATGACACTCCTCAACTGGTATGTGTACACTCCCCACTTTTGTTTGGACATATGTCCTAATGGTGTATAAATATTCACATTTGTTTCTGTGCATGTGCCATGTGAAAATACACCCATATTGGTGGCCTGTTGCCATCAATGAAACCTGTATGCACCTGTAATGGCCACTGTTGTTCCATATATGCATGTGTTCTGCCTGCTCTGCAACTGTGTTAAAATCTGGTGTGTTGGGTTAATGGGAATACCTATGCACTCTGTAATAACTAATCCTGAATGCTGTGGACTGTTACTAACCCATATCTGTCATAAACCTGTGACAACACAGCTCGTATGGGAAGGCCAGTCCCAGCGGACCCACCAGTCCCACCTCAGCTGGCCATGGCACCAGGCACCAGCACATCTGGGGCCCAGCCTGGGACCTCCTCCTGCCTGGGCTCTGCGTCACCTTTGGGTAGAACTGCTGCAGGGGATGGGGCCCCCCCCTCGGAGCAGGCACGGGGGGGAACCTATCAACTGTCAACAGGTCTGGGCAGTGGTGTGTAAGGAGCTTGATCTGGAGTATCAAGAGCAGCTATGCCAGCTTGAGGGCCGAGTGGCGCTATTAGAGGGTGAGCCTGCCCCTCCTACACAGCCCCCAGCACAGCCACCTTCGGGGCCATGAAGATGCAGTGGTGACTGCCCATGGGTAGGGACCTCAGTCCCACTGTTTCCAATTGGGGGCTCATGGGCTTGCGACTTCCAAACACCCCTCCCCGTCTAAGGTGTTTACCCCCTACATGTGTCATATACCAGCCCTGTATGCATCTTGTGTGTCTTGTCTGTTAACCCACCCAACCTACTTTCCCAAATATAGCTACTACCCCTCCCCAACATCCCACTCTGACCTGAAAAAAAAAAAAAGGCAGTCTGGTCCCACAAAAAAATCACGCCCCACACATAGCTGTCCATTTCACACACGTGTCCACTGGACACATGTAATCTAGTCTAAATGGCATCACAATGAATATATGTAATTCTCACCCCTCTCCCAGGAGTTTGAGGGTCCAAATCTACCTGCAAATATAGTGTATATGCACAGCTGTTGCTGTAGAAGAAATGGGTAGCTATGGACCTTTCCTATACCCTTCCTGCACATGCCTAGCTATTTTCCTTACTGTCTTTCCCTCTTTGAGTCCCATTTTTCACCACTGTCCTATCAACCCCTTTTTCTTTTTTTTAAAGGAATTAGCATGGGGGTAAGCGGCAGTAGGCACTGTTAAGCAGCAGTAAACGGGTTTGCAGGGGGGGTAAGCTATGCCTACACAGGTTGAGAAATTCAAAGCTAACTGACTGTAATGAAACATAAGTGGCAAATGGCAGTGCTTACCATCCCGCAAACTCACGCAAACCCACTTACAACCCCTTAAATATGCCTTAATCACTCTGTAGCCAATGTCCCTTATTCTGCACAGAAACAAGATAAACTGTCTCTCCAAGGCTCTAACACAGGACCCTGCACTCCATACAGAAACTGATTTACCACTAAACCATGCCAGATATACATAACCTGATGTTTTCACAAACATATCATGCAGCACAATCAGTCAACAGTACAGGAAATGTATTATCACACCACATAACCTGTTAATGCAAGAAGTCTGGACAAAGTATGCCACACTGTGGGTACAAATAGGGATATATGTCAACTAATGCTCCGAAACACTGAAAATGGTGCTAGTTACACAGTTATATATATTAGTACACATATGTAGAAGGAGATAAAGTCTGAAACACAAAAGTGTTGCCGCTAGTTACTGACTTCAGTGCTGCGATCAGCCATAACAATTGCCTAGTGAATGAGGAGCAGGCCAAAATATGAGCCGAACTTGCATGGACATATGGACAGATAGATATCTGTAAATGTAAACAGATAGACAGCTATATGTAGATATGTATTAATGTATGACTCACAAATAATCATATAACATCAATTGTATATCGATACAATACATATGTTCATATGTATGTATATTTATATATATATATATATATATATATATATATATATATATATACATATATATATATATATAGATATACAGATGTATATATCTATAGATATAGCCATATGAGATATATATAGGTACATACACATATACACACACAAAAGGTATCAGTAGCCATGCATATGTAGAAGTAGTGTGAATGTACTGGGTGCAAAGTATATCCCGCAACCACAAGCCCTTCAACTGGCACCTGTGAAATGTGTAGTGTGGCAACCATTCCCACCAATGAGAATACTGACATTGAACATATACCGACCCACAATTCAAAGGACATGACACGACACACAGGTATGCATACACAGATAACCTTTATTCCTATACTATACAATAATGTATGCCAGTACTGACAGCACATAAGGTTTGAAATATGTAATCCGTCATGAATGCAAGGCCCACACAAAGCAGTAGATGCAAGCAATGTGTATATATACCATACTATGCTGTCCAGGCCAAGGCCTTCAGTTAGTACAACAGTAGAAACAGATTTTGCCTTCAGGATACGTAACAATCAACAATTAC
Organism: Protopterus annectens; assembly: GCF_019279795.1. NCBI lineage: Eukaryota > Metazoa > Chordata > Ceratodontiformes > Protopteridae > Protopterus > Protopterus annectens. The sequence continues at coordinate 997,866,986 of NC_056732.1, read as the reverse complement.
AGATGTAGTTCTGCAGCCTCCAATTATACCCTGTAGTCAAGCCCTAGGGGGAAACGTAGCACTTGTGTTAATGTCACAGTATCTTGAACATAACATTGCTTAACATAACATCTCACTGTCACACTGAATGACCCTCATCTTAACAGTTATATCCCTGAAAAGGTGTCATAGCCTAGGTTACTGGCATAACCCCTCCCCCCATAAAAGGCTGTACAAAGGCAGTGAACACTGTGTACCACACACTTACCTCTGGAATGTACAAGGGCACATATGTGTGATCCAGCTGTTGCCCTCATATATATGGACCTGGCCCAACAGTTGGTGTAGGAGTCCATGACATGACTGGGATGATAGCAGTAATGCTAGTGGTAAATAATGCTAGGCCATTATCTAACAACCCTTCCTGTATCACAGCAGGACACAGACTGGCATATATGTGGAGGACTGAGGCAGGAACATAGGGCCATATTTGCATTATTGCTGTTACACACCCTGGAAATTGCTGGTGTTACAGGATTCATTGCAGCATACCCTTATGCAGGGATACGACATTGAAATACAAATGCATGTAGCCATGTACTGATAGCACTCAGCACACAGACTGCCACAGATATATCTGGGACAATACCTGTGTGGTGCACAGACAAAACCTAACAGACAATCCTCCTGGTATCATACAGATAGACGGATAGGCCCACAGTTGAGAGCTATGCAGACAGACAGCATTCCATGAACAAGTACCATGTACACAGAAACCCTGTAAGAACAGCAATATACATTACACACAACAACACTACTCATGCTGTGTGTAGGTCTGGAACCTTACCCAAATGTGGATTTGCCCTTTGTCTGCAGGTTCTGCTGTAAGAGGTATTGCTACCTGCTGTCTGTAACACTGATGTCCACACACAGGAAGGATGTCATCCATACTGCAAAAGTGAAGGGACTACGCCCACAGAAGGCAGCACTTTATAGTACAAGGTTGCCATGACAGGGGTTATCTGAAGTACTACACAGCAGGCTGCATGCAGTTAACAATGGGTGGACACTGACTGGTGCAGAGGCCACCACCTGATCATGTGCAATACCAACAAAAGCATGCTGCAGTCTATTCATACCAGCTCATTCACTCTACTGGAGAGACTGAGAGAGAGAGACAGAGAGAGAGGAAAAAAAACTTCAAGACTGCATTTACTGGCATGTAGTATATGAAATAGAATAATAGGATGTATACTGTGAAAGGATGTATATGTGCCATCAGTACTTGTTCCTGTAATGATGTTGTGCTCACCAACTGCGCTGGACAGTAGTGTCAGTCCCTGTGGGCAGTGGGACATACCTGGCAAATGTGCAGACCAGCAGTGAATGGCAAAAATGCGACCCATGATATCTGTGTTCTGTAAATTACTGTGGCCAACGGCTGGTGGGAGCATTAATACTGCCATGATAGACACATGGGTTAGAGACCACACCACCTGCAGGACAGTCATGTTAAAGTGTAGTATAGCTTGCCCAACTGCCATAGCAGTATAATTTGCTTATCTAATGTTTGTCAACATATATACCCCACTAATGTTAGTCTGTGTCCACATGCGACACCTGTAGTGTGAACATTATGTTGGAGCTGATATGGTGGCGGGAGACTGATATGTGTACTGTATTATAGTAAACTTGACATATGAGTTGCTTAGACATATTTCCATCATTATGTCCTTCAGGGAGTATGGCGCACCCGAGGAACCCCGCCTACAGTGCCGCTGAGGAGATCATCATCACCAGCATCATCCACAACTATCAGCTGTTGTTCTCATGGACAAGCATGGACGAGCAGGAGAGAACAGCCATGTGGACTGATGTGCTCCACAGGGTGAATGAGGTGGGGATGCACAGCTGTACTTATGAGCAGGTCCGCCACCATTGGAGTGACCTGCCCTGTCAAGTACGTCGTTGTGCCACTGCCATGCAAGGTGACCAGCTTGAAATGGGGGGGGGGGGGCATAACATCCATCCCTTCTCACCAGAGTGAAGGAGCTGCTCATCAGCCTGGTAGCACCTGCCCGCCCGCAAGAGCTCCAGACTTGTACAGTCATGGAGGTGGGTGCTACTCACACACCACACATTGAGCATGCATGTAAGGTACCAGGGCATATCAGTAGACTACTGTAGTGTATGCATCTGTACTACTACAGGTAGACCATGCATATGTGAGATGTGGGGTATGTTGCTGTGAAGTACCGATAAGCAGTAATGCATAAACTATAGTACTGTGGACTTCAGCTGTTGTTGTACTGTAATATTGCAGTCACCCTGTAGCAATGCCACAGCTGTGGCCACTGACATCAACTCTATCCCATCTCAATGTAGGTACCTCTGGGATACCAGCAAGGCAGCGGCTGGATGCCGGTGAATATGGTGTAAGGTTATGCCTGGCAATTCACTGTGCATGTCATAGCTAAGGTGTAGGCCATGTACACATCTAACACACCTAACCCTAATGCATTCTGTATATGTGCACTGACAAAGCACACACCTCACTAATGGGATTACCAGCCTCAAACACATGCAATACACAGTCCTTCTCAGACAACTGTGGCTACACTCCAGTGCACATTGCCCAGGCATAGCTGACATTTGCCCAACATACACAGCTATGTCATACACAGAGCAGTTAAACATGCTACATATAATGACATCCCACTCCCTCTGCTAACACATGCTCCAGGGTCCTAAACCTAATCAACACATTACACAGAACATACTGGAGGGATAGGGCCCTATCCTGGGGAATCCCCATACTCTGGAACGGACTACACATACAAGTCAAGCAATGCTATTCATTGGCCCTCTTGACAGAAACACTTGGCAATTGGATGGGGAATGGGGAATACACCCTGAGTAACATGTCTGTGCCACAGCCTGACAGGGGCACAGGGGAATAACATTATTGGGTGGTGCATGGCTGGGAATCCCTGTGGCTAAGCTTATGTAAGCCCCAGGACCAGTAGACCAGTACTCACCTATGAACTTATGTGTACCACAGGCAACATCAGCCAGGGCCCAATCATGGTCAGTAATGGTCTCTACACTCACCATAGGTACAGTACATTGTGTCTGCGGTTGGTCTAATTGTAGTCTACCACCCACACATGCACCACTGATGATGACATATGTGAATACACATCAAGCATTCACTAAATATGTGTCTACGTGTGATCCAGGAACACATAGATGCTGTGAGCAGCAGCGGAAACACACCTGATACAGAGAGACACATCCTGCAATGATGTGTACACCTGTGAGGTATGGTGCACAGTATATGCCAGGATGCTGAACAGACGCACAGCAATGCTGTGGACATGGGTGCAGTGGGTTCCAGGGGGAGGGTCATCACCTACAAACAGAAGCCATGCATCACAGCCATGTATAATGTTGGTAACGGGGATTGACTACAGTTGCACTGCATGCTGTTGAACCCCACATGTCTTGCATGCTGACGTGTGTAATTAAAAGTATGCGTGTGATACTGTACTGCACCATCACCTGCTATTGTGGGTGTTATGGGGTTGCGGGAGTTGTCTGTAGGTGCTGTCTGGTGAGGTGTATGGGTTGCCATGTATGTTGGCTGCATGTGTATATGTCTGTGTGTGTGGCCATGTCTGCACACATGTGTGTGTGTATGTATGTACTGTTTAGTGGTGTTGTACAGGTCTTACAGTCTATTCCCTGTTTTCCCCTCACAGGTGGCGAGGTGGGGCTGGGTCCCCCCCACAGGGAATCTGATGTCACTGATACAGACAGTGACCATGAAGATAGGTGTGTTGAGGGACAGAAAGGGTCATCAGGGGCTACTGTTGGGTCACCAATTGACAACCCACACATATCCACACCATCCGAACACACAGTCACATTGCCTCTATACACCTCATCACCATTGGCCCTAGCTGAGGGACAGCCTACAGTTGGCATGGGCCAGGATAGTGTGGTTCTATGGCACATGTGTCACTACACAGTAGCCATAGCCAGATGTCTGGTGGGGTATCACATAGGCAGATGTGTAGGGGAGCTCGTAGGAGCACTGCTGGTTATCATGCCCCTGGCAGAAGTGCCACATCTATGTCACCCACACGCATGTTCCAGACTGTCATGGAGGCACAGGCACGAATGGAATGGTACACCAGGCAGGGTCTAAGGGCGCAGAGGGCTCATCACACCTCTGTATCTGATAGCATCCGTGAACTAGCAGGTGCCATCCATAATTACATGGAGGTCATGGATAGACGGTGGGTTGAGACATTGGAACTCATCCACAATGTCATGTCCATGCATCAGGACAGGGCAGGACGGTTGCGACGGCCAAGTGGATTTATGCCAGCAACACCAGCAGCTGGAGGTCACCGTGGACGTCCTGCCAGTCACAGCCACTCTAGTAGTGGCAGTATCAGCCCCAGCACTGTGGGGGGGGCTGTCCACAGCCCATCATAGCAGACCACTTGCACGTGGCCCTGGCCAGTCCCAGGAGGGACCTGAATCCAGTGGACATCTGTCAAACTCGGGGGACAGTACTCAGTCTGGCTGTATACCTAATACTGCCAGTAGCACCCCTGCCAGGCACAGGTCCCGTGTCCGTGGCCGGAGATGGTGAACTGCAAACCTTGCCAGGTACAGTCTACAGCTGTCCCACAATTCCCTGTATAGGGCAGCCACATGGTGGAACTGTGTGCATGCAGACACACACACATAAACAATGAACCTAGGGCAACCACATACCTGCACACACATCACCAGTGGCCCATTACAATACTCAGCCCCCTCTCACACACACACATTTTGTCAATTGTATGGCTCAGCCTAAGCCTCTGGCAAACCAACAACACACCCTGTGCATATGATGATACCTGTGCCACTCCCTGACAAACGTAAAATCAATGCAGGGACAGGCTAACATGGTTCTGATGCACAGGGTGACTGTACAACAGTGTAGCAATGGAATGATGTGTAGCATGTTGTTAGCAGTAAAGTGTAATGCTAATATCTTGGAAGGTGTAGCTGTGCAGCGATGATGCATCATAGCTGTAATTAACTATGTTGTATTGTCGTCACCAGTATCTGTTCTGATTGTGTTGTGTTTGTCCATGTGACACATGGCTGATGGGTGTAGTGGTGTCAGCAGACCTTCTACAGTGGACACCAGTAAGTGTAGTGGGTGGTACACATGCCATGGCTGGGTGCAACACACAGTGCCTTTGGTTAGGATGCAGTACAGGTACAGGACTGTACACATGGATGTATGTCCCTGTGCAGGTAACACATTTGTTGCACATGTAATCCCACCAAGACAGGATAGGCACAGCCACACAGTGCTATATATGCAGTCTGCAATGTGGATAACATTGAAGATGCTAACAGTAGGGTGTATGTCCCTCTCCCCACTCTACTGTGATCCTCCCCTAAGTAAGATGTGCGTGCCAATGCCAGTGGCATAGCCCTACCCTTAGGAGGGTGTGAGGCACTCAACTACTGTGAATGGTGTGAACAACAACTAACAACCTGATTACATACACTGTACAGTATTACGGACAGCTATGTGGGGGGATAGATGCAACAGTAACAGCAATTATGGCAGTCGTGTCCACAACAGCCACACCCAGTGAGTTATAGCAATCCCAGTAGTGCTGTACACCTCAGCAGTGTGGAGGAGGGCATTGACACATCTATGACCTGTGAAGGACTGTATGCCCACGGGATGGCACCTGTGGTATGTTGGTATATGCCAAGCAGTCCTGATGGAAACATATTCTGTGAACGGAGGTAGATCTCGTAACAACTACACACATTCCTACAAGCAGGATAGTGTACGAAAGCCTGCTATGATCTACATAGGCAGTGTGCACCTCTTAACCCTCATCTACACCTGGCATGATTGGGTTAAGGAGGTATACCAGGTTCAGATTGTATTATCTGCCTCTGACAAGTCCAACATTGGTGGGGTCCCGTGTGTTGAGATAACCAGTGACATTGACAATGGGTTCATTGTTGATGTGTTCCATGTCCCTGCAGACCAAGGTCATCAGGCTACTGAGTGGTAGTTCCCAGCTGACATGGTGGGATTGTGGATGTCCCTGCCAACATTGGTGAATCCATTGTAAGATGTAGGGCTATTGGATTGTATGAGGGATCCCAGCTACTTACTGCACCTGTCCAGGGGGTTCCCCCAACCATGACATGTCACTTGACTGTACTGCATGATATGTTAGTAATGCCAGCCTTACATCCAACAGGTGGGAGGGAGTACTGTTAACATGTACTGCCCCTGTCGTGTAGAGTCCTGCTTATGGGATCTGCTAAGGTTGGTATTGTATTGCAGGCCAGACGTATTTGGCTGGGGGGGTACCTATCCATGCCAGATGTATGTTGTTTGGGTCTGTCAAACCCATCAATGGTGCATGTGGACATATATGTTGTGGTTACGTTCCCAGTTTCATCTACAGATGTATGTCCATATATACCTATATTGATATATATGTGTTCAACTTTGACAGGGGGACAGTCATTCCTTCGAACGGCCCTTTCTGCAAACTGAAAGGACTAACCTGTCATTTCTTACAGCAACACAGTTAAGAGAACTGTAGTTCTAAAGGCACTTTCACTGACTCTTGAACTGCAAGTTGGAATACATATCGTAATGGCAGGGGGCATGACTCCCTGCACCCCCCTCTGGGGGGCTGGGCCCCCCACAACCACCCTACTGTGATATATGAACTCATAGTGTGCACTACAGTGGGGATAAGCAATTATTCCCCATCCCCACTATAGAGGCATCTGCAACCAAATTGCATAATCTGCAATGAGCGAATGCATAGTGACATTCACTCATTGCACATTCGATGCATGTATTGCAGGATTGTGCAATATGGAGAACATACGTTTGGCCTTCCAGCTTCCAGACACATGGATTTCTCCTTTTGAAAGGTGAGCCATATATATATATATATATATATATGCACTGACATATATGCATTCCTAGTGCTGTCTATATGTGGACATGTGGATATATACATATATATCGATGGCTGTATGCATATCTATGTATATATGTATTTATATATATATATATATATATATATATATGTGTATATAGATATGTCTATACCTATATCTACATATATAGATATGTTATATCCATTTAAAGATGAATATATATACACACACAAATGCATCTACATGGTGGAATACATTCCCTGTAGTGTTGTATAACTGGGATGGATGATATGTATGTGAAAATATCATGATTATGCATATCTGCCATGGCTTAGTGGTAAATCACTTTGTGTATGATGTTCAGGGTCCTGGTTATTAGTCTTGTAGGAGCTGTTTATCTTGTTGCTGGGCAGAACACACACATCTGCTTACAACTGCTTTATGGTGCCTTAATCACTCTCTATCCAACGGACCATGTTCTGGCCAGCAACAAATTAAACATCTCTTGCAAGGCTCAAACCAAGGACCCTGCACACCCTAGACAAACTGATGTACCACTAAGCCATGACAGGTACACAGATAGTCAATGTTTCAGAAACATATCAGTCAGTCCTGTCTTGCAACAGTACAGAGAATGTATACCAACATCTAGATGTCTGCGTGTGTAACTGTAGTGCAACCTTAACAGATGCAACATACCCTTATATGTATAGATACACATATATTCAAATATATATGGTGTTTTACTAACTTTATATACATATATATCACTATCTATGCACAAATACCTATATATCTGTTAGCAGATAACTATATATGGATGGCACAGTGGTGCAGTGGTAGCGTTGTCGCCTCACAGCAAGAGGTTTTCTGGTTCGATTCTTGGCTAGGGTGCCTTCTGTGTGGAGTCTGCATGTCCTCCCTGCATTTGTGTGGGTCCCGTCCGGGTGCTGCAGTTTCCTCCCACGTTACTAAGACATGCATCTGGAGCATTTCTCCCTGGGCTTCTGCTGAAAATTGTCTTTGTTCCAAGTTGGACTTTCCTGGTTAACAAATGTTAAATAAATAAATAAAAATATATGGTCATACATCTGTAGATAGCAATTGCAGATTAACAAGTACACCTATGTCCACATGCACTGTTAATGGGGTTGAGAGGCCCTGCACACTATACGTCTTGTATGAATAAGCATCCCCCCACAGCCAAACACTTGTGCCCTGCAATACACTACCAAGTGCAGTCTGCCTCCCACAGGACATGTAATATGTGGAAACTGTCACTGTCCCCAGGACACATACACATATATGCAGATATATATATATATATATATATATATATATATATATATATATATATATATATACACATGTGACTATACATACACACAGATATATGTACAGTAAGATACATATGTAGGAGGTGCACACAATATGGAACAGCCACTATGTCTACAGTTAACAACTGGACACTGTATGGGCTACACATCATTGCCTGCAACATATACCCATAGAAAGGTCATAGGAAAGACACCACAAACAGGTTTGCAGAAATGGGACTCCTTTAATTGTGTACCATAATGGTCCTATATGCCATATCATATAGCTGTTCAAATACTGACAACCATATAAACGGAGTACTGCAACTATGAAACAGTTACACTTATAGAGTAGTCTGGAAAGGTTCACAACTCTTGCAGTCCAAGCCAAGCCCTTCAGAATGTATAATAGTGCTGACCGACTGGGCCACAGGGTACCACACAGTCAACAGTATGCACTGCAGGTGTGTAGTTCAGCAGCCTCTATCTGCACTCTGTACAAACTCTGTAGGAGGTAAAAAAGTTTTGTGATCAAATGGGTTGTACCCGGAACATAACAAGGCATAACACACAGAACAGTCTGTATTGCAGGAGGCAGTAGGCTTGCAGTACCCAAAGTCATGTAAGTAATGTCAATATAGGTAGAGTATATGGTACTGTACATCCACATACCTTGTGGCAGCTCACCCCTGATACCCCCACATTTGTAACAGCCTAGGTCATTTATGGTGCTCCCCACCTGGACTCTATAATACAAGACCATATACCACTGTTACATACACTGGCCTCTGCAGTGCATAAGGGTGCACATGTGTTGTGTAGGTGATGCCCACACATATATGGCCCCAGCCCCATTGTATGTGCGGAGGATACAACAGCAGTGTACTAATGGCAGCAGTGGCAGTGTGATATACTCACAGCCCACTACAGAACAACCTCCAACAGCATGACATATGTGCACAGCTTGGTATGCAGATGAGGGACAGAGGCTGGAACACAGGCATATATGTGGAACACTGTTGCCATGCAATAAGCAAGGTGCTGGTGTTACATGATAGTCTGCAACATACCCTTAGTCAGGGAATTGAGGTTAGATATAGACATGGGTGTAGCCATGTACTGGTAGCATGCAACACACACACTGCCAGTGTCATATCTGACACAGGACCTGTTTGGTGGACGGACAACTCATGATAGGCATACCTCTGCCAGCAAGAGGTTAGGCCCACAGTAGTGAGCTATGCAGACAGACTGCATTCCAAGGTATACTAGTATGTACACACACACACCCTGTAACACTAATACTATGCAAAGCATTACACAACTCTACCCACAGTCTGTCTGTAGTTCCTGAACCTCCTACATTTATGTGTCCACACTGAGTGTGTAGGTTTTCCTGTAAGAGGTATTTCTACTTGCAGCCTGTATCACTGATTCCCACACACAGGATGGATGTCCATCACACAGGAAATGTAAAGAGACCACGGTCACATGCTGTAGGGAGTTATAGTGGGTGGTTTCCATGACAATAGTAATTCAATGTAGTACACATGTAATTTTATATATATATATATATATATATATATATATATATATATATATATATATATATATATATATGGCTATCTGGATAAGTATATGTACATATATTTCCACCATATGTCCTGGACATGGAGTGTAGCCATACGCCAGCCCCTACAGTCCCACAGTAGTAGTGCAAGGGGATGACAGCCATGTATAGCTGGTATATTACTAGACTGTTGCTACTGTCATTGGGGTTGTCTTCACAGGCATGGTGTGAGTGGATGCTGACATCTGCTTATAACATGTGTGCCATTGGCTACTGACAGACGTCCTAAGGAAATCATTGTAAGGTACCGCTGCTAGCATGTAATGCCCCTGTGGAGTGCAGCAGAGATATTGGCCACTATATGTGGAACTTCGGACATACCCTGTACAGTCCAGAGGTATACACATGATCCCTTAGTGCACCACATGTGTACCAGGCCTGACAATATGGATGCAGACAGCCATGTAGATGGGTATAACACATAACTATTGGTATACATTTGGCACCATAGGTGTTGGATTCACACACTCCTGTCTGGCCTGACACATAATGACCACTGGTACAGGGGTGCCATGGACACATACCACCCACTAGATATTGACATACATCTGTACAGCATCTCACTGCTCTGTCTGACAACCATAACGTTTAATGGAGGCCCAGCAGCAGTACATATGGTGAGTATCTGCACATAACATCCCACTGGTTAAGTACACTAAGCTGCTAGGCATGTAACAATGCACTGTGCAGGCTACAGGCAGACTGGTTCATCACTGCCCTACATCTCGTATGGGGTAATGCACATGTAACTGCATATATAGCAGGCTCGACAGCCATGTCACAGCACAGGGTAAGAGACACCTGTGTGACAGTGCATAACCACAATCAATGTGAACACAGCCACATATGGTAAGCTAGCATATTATTACAGTATATGGACTATCTGTTCTACACCATCCTCATATGTGCCACTCACAGAATGACCCTACATATAGTGGGCTGCTACACATTTTGTCATGATGGCTGTCTGGGATATGGGACATCTGTGTGTATGGCCCTACAAACATGTACTGCAAAATGGTACCATACAGTGGGGCAACATGTAACATCTGATAGAAGTTGAGGTAGAACAATGACAACTACCACAGTCTGTACACAAGCTGACGTACATATTAACAATACACACACTGCCAACATTCACCACCAATACACAGACATCAGTAATGTACAATCATCCACAGAATGTCCAGCTTATGTCATGAAATATAACCACTACTGTACATGACGTGTGCAGCACTCTGATATATCACTGGCTTGCTTTCAGATATGATGATAGTATTTATGGTGTACAGCACATATGCACCACTTCATGCGCGCCATATGTACAAAGGTTGACAGAGGTGTGGCTGACAGCACATAAACAGGGCCAGTATAGACATGTTACTGTGATAACCCCATTTAATTTCCATTGTAACAGGGTTTGTTGCAACATATGTCCTATGAGGGATATGAAGTCAGTAACTGTCATGGCCTTCACCATTTACAGACTGCAATCCTCACACTACCATCTGCATTCCACAGATTGATGCACTATGGCTAACACATGAAACCATAGGCACAACACTACCCATTCTGCAGATGACCCTGCAGATGGGGATTCCTCATATACATGGAACTGACATGGGAGGTATTGCAACATGTAAGACGGGCATATCCAGACAAACACTGTTAAAACAACATTACTCCAAATGCAGTATAGCAGCACCTACAGTCTGTAGTCAGGTCAGGCACATCCCCCTCCTGTTGGTTGCCCTCTTTCCACAGTGTATGTTAGAGGTAAATCCCCAATCCATCTGGGATGCTGTTTGCCAAACATCAGATCTAGTTCCTGCTCACAGTGACTGCAAAGGCCCAACACCACCATGATGTTCCTAGGTATTGGAGTGTATTTACATGCAATTGGCTATGGGATTGTTACCACAGCTGTTCCACATGCAGTCAGCTAGGGGAGGGCTGCAATTCATGCTGAGGCCATCAGCTGATCATGTGCATCATGTAACATACACATGCTGCTGCCTAGGCAAGGCAGGTGTGGGTCTCCACATCCACCAGAGAGGGGGTGGGGGAGGCATACATACGCAGATGCATGTCAGGGAGGGCTGGGAGGGTAAAACTGAAGCATGTTTGTGTAACATACCTACCAGCACAGGGTATCAACCCCCCAACAACTATGTAGTGCTATCACAGTTCGATGCAGTTATTGGGATGCACCACATGGGTTACTTGATGTGGAGCACTCAGAACATATATGTCAGGGTGAGTGACATCTGCAACAGAGATATGGTAGATATACAGTAGGTATCGTACATGTGCCTGTCTGCATGAACATGTGCCAGCGTCAACACAGGCACACTCACACAGGGATGCATACACATTGTCACACTTGGCAGGGCCAGGAGTGCAACTCATCAGTTGTGGGATTGCCACAACACATCAATGTGCAGGTATCACATACACCACACGGGTCATATGGAGGCTGTATAGGCAAAGAGCATGAGTAGATGTCAGACATCAGACTGCATGCTTCAGTATGCCCTGGGGGGTTGTAGTGAGCATGGATGTGGACATATGCACTATACAACACACACACATGCGTACACACAGGGTGCCAGTTCTGACATGCATGGGTGCATGTCTACACAGGTGTGTGGTGGTCAACTGTGCCAGCAGGCTATACAAAGGTAGGCAATGGGTATGCTATGGCATCAGGCCACATGACAATGGTCTGCATTGTGGCTCAGGCTGTAGTTACTGCATTTGCCCACACAGATGGGTATTGCATCCCCCATCCAGTCAGCTGGGTGACTATTGTGTGTGGCCATTGCTGTACACCACATGCCATGTATGTGCTCCTTAGTCCATGACATGGATGGTGTCTGGGATGTGCACACCTCCCACATGCATGTACAGTGACATGTGGAACTGTACCTGGGGTGTCTGGCCCATGCTGTGCACACGGCTTATCATTAGTTGTGCCAGTTTTTCCCACCTGTGGCAGGAACTGGTAATTGGCAGCAGGTTTATCCTTCACCTACATTGATAGCATGCCAACAGCATTCCCTGATGTCAGTGTCATCTGTCCATACAGGGCATGTTGTCAGGCATGGTATGTCCATTGTGAATCACATGTGGAGGCACCACAGGTGCTGCAGGTGTCCATTGGGGAACATGGTGGAGGTGCACTGTCTGCATGTACGTGCATATTGGACAGATGGCCAGGGTGACATGCCCTCTGTAGCCCACTGCTATCACTGCATAGTTACTATCAGTGGCCAATATGCATTGTACTAACCACATATTGGCTGTTGCCTAGGCATGTGTGTGCATATGACACATGGATTGAGTGTGCTCTGGGTAATAGTGGGGTTGCTAATTTGGATTGGCTGGCTTTGATGTCACATGTATGGGTATGGCTTCGCAACCCAGCCTCCCAGCTAATTTACATCTGTTATCCCTGTATGGTTGACATTGTGATATATAGTAGGGCCACCATAAAAGTAATGAGCAAAACCCCCTCCACATTAGCCACAGGTGTCATACACTCACCTCTACACAGAATATGAGTTACACACACACAAACACACACACACACACACACACACACACACACACACACACACACACACACACACACACACCTGTCATGTCTGGGAGTTGAACCCCTACCTAACTAGTTTATTACACTACAGCACTACGCAGTTATAGTACGCGCCATTGACATTACTGGAGTACTTTTTCCCCAAAGGTGTATTTCACAGTGACTGACATCAGCAGGATTACCAAAGTAGGGCATTTCACCTGTACTGCGAGTGACTAGCCTAAAATGCATTGCTCCCTACACAAACAGTGAGACACACACAAAACATCCACAACTGTCATGTGTGGGTATAGAACCCCTGCCAAGGCCTACACTACAGCATGGAGCAGTTATAGGTCACACCACAGGGAATACAGGGAACTTTCTTCCCAAAGTTGTATTTCACAATGAATGACATCAGCAGGATTGGCAACATAGGGAATTTGAATTGTACTGCACATAAGTAGAGTATGATGCATTGCTCCATACACAGACATTGAAACACAAGCAAAACATCCAGAACTGCCATGGGTGGTGATGGAACCCTATCACAGTTCTAAATCACAATACAGCAGTACACAGTTACAGGCCACACTACAGACATTACTGGGTTATGCCTTTGCCAGAGGTGTATTTCTAGGTGAGTGGCATCAGCAGCCTTGCCAACGTTGGGTATATGAATTCTAAGTAGTGTGTGTGACCTAAAAAGGCATTGCCCATCACTCAGTCATGAATAGACAGAGATACAAAGACACACAGATTCACACACACACGTGCCAAGACTGGGGTTAGAACACCTACCTAACTAACTTATCACACTACAGCAGTGCATAGTTACAGGACGTGCTATGGAGATTATTGGGCTATGATTTCCCCAGAGGTGTATTTCTAGGTGAGTGACATCAGCAGCCTTGCCAAAGTCGAATATGTGTATTGTACGGGGTGTGAGTGGCCTAAAAAGCATTGCTGTCTACGCAGTCGACACACACACATTTGCCAGGTCTGAGGTTAGAACACCTACCTAACTACTTTATCACACAAAAGCAGTGTTCAGTTACAGGATGTGCTACGGAGATTACTGGACTATGATTTCCCCAGAGGTATATTTCTAGGTGATTGACATCAGCAGCCTTGCCAATGTTAGGTATATGAATTCTAAGGAGTGTGTGACCTAAGAAGCATTGCCCGTCACTCAGTCATGAACAGACAAAGACACACAGATTCACACACATGCACACAATTGCCAGGACTGGGGTTAGAACACTTCCCTAACTAATCACACTGCAGCAGTGTGCAGTTACAGGACACGCTATGGAGATTACTGGGCTATGATTTCCGCAGAGGTGTATTTCTAGGTGAGTGACATCAACAGCCTTGCCAAAGTCGAGTATGTGTATTGTACGGGGTGTGAGTGGCCTAAAAAGCATTGCTCTCTACACAGTCAGACACACAGTTGCCAGCTCTGGGGTTAGAACACCTACCTAACTACTTTATCACACTACAGCAGTGTGCAGTTACAGGACACGCTACGGAGATTACTGGGCTATGATTTCCCCAGAGGTGTATTTCTAGGTGCGTGACATCAGCAGCCTTGCCAATGTTGTGTATATATGAACTGTACTGAGTGTGAGTAGCCTAGAAAGTATTTCTCTCTACACAAGCAGAGACCGAGACTTGCACACACATACACACACTCACACAGTTGCCAAGTCTGGGGTTAGGACTACTACCTAACTAGTTTGTCAGTACAGCAGTACACAGTTATGGGAAGTGCCATGGGGATTACTGAGCTACAACTCCCCCAAAGGTGTATTTCAAATTGGATGACCTCAGCAGGCTTGTCATGATATTGCTATGGGGAGGGTGGTGTGTGCATGGGCCATAACCCATTCATGTAGGGGTTGACATGCCACATGCGGGCACACACGGGGTCATATGCCACAGGTATGTGTATACAGCTACTAGGTGACAACTTCCTTGTACAGTCATGTTGCATAGCTGACACTTGCAACATGCCATCATGCTGACAGATACTGGTGGCTAGTATCTGCAGTGAGTGACACCTGCATCTCATGTATTTGGGGCCCTTTGGCTATGTGCTTGGTGGGACAGGCCCAGACGGTTCCTTGTCATGGTCACTCTCTTCAACACATCTATGTCCATCTACCTTTGGCTTATTATAGTGTGTTGTCCTTACATATATGTCTGTATTCCTATCCACTGTGTGTGCAAGGCAGGAGTGGTGCATACGGACATGTGTCTGCACTAAGAACTGCAACTACCAGATATGTCTGGTTCACTGTTGTTTGCTGACATGGCCTTCATGTGTTTGTGTGTGAGCATGCCCAGTATGACCTTTCAGTATGTTGCTGATTGACATTGCCTTCATTCCTCTAAGTGTGTGAGCATGCCCAGTATGGCCATCTATATTGCATGTGTAGATCAAGTCCAGGTGGTTTGTCCTGCGGTGCTGACCTTTGTGTTGTACACCGACAGGTAGCATGCTGTGTCTGCAGGGTATACATTGGTCATTTGGCATTGACTGTTGCTACATTTCTGCATAGCGGGGGGGTGGACATCTGACTGTTTCTATATTTCTACGCAGGAGTGGGGGGGCACACCTGACTGTTATTATAAGTGTACATAGGATGATGGGGCACACCTTGCACTTTTACACAGTTGCTGGGACTGTATTGGTATGTCAGGTACACCATTTCAGTCTGTAGTCTTACCTATCTTGCTGGCTAGAGGCATATCAGTGTACTACAGATCATAGCTTTCACTACCTACATATTAGTTTCTGACTTCCTAGCCTTCACAACTTACATCCATCTGGCTGGCCTGCTGTAGTCTGTCTGTGTAGGGCTGGGGTAGGGGTTACCCATGGGGCTCATTCAGAGGCCATAGTCCAGCATTTATTTGTGTTTGTTTACACCTATCCTGCTGGCTGTGACTGTTGTTGGGTATGTGCCCCCCCCGACTGGCATGTGTGAGTCACTTATCTTATGGGTGTCCCAGTATTGAGGGTGGTGCTGCAGGGCTGCCTATGTCAGATGCACATAGTACACTCCCTATACATGGTTGAGCACAGGTAGTGTCATGTTTGGCATCCCTTTTACTTTATGTGTGAGTCGGAGAGAGGTGTCATACCCTGGGTTCCTACTGTGTCAGTGCATGTGCTATCCGTTGCCTTTTTGCCAAGGCAAGGGCATACTGGGCACACCTCCTTCTGCCTACTGGGGCAGGCTCAGGTTGTTCCTCCTCCGAGTCACTCTGCTGTTCTGTGTGAAAGGCGTGGCCAGCACATCTCAACAATATGCTATAGGAGGTCCCTGTCCACCCTATAGCACTCCACTATCTCCAGCTCATGTAGCCCTTGGTAGGTTACCCTGGGTCTGTACACTCTTCTCCGTCTCCTCGCTGTGGTTGCTCAGCAGCATTCACATCCTCACCACCCTCAGCCTCTTGCACATGCTGGTTTATGATAGCAAAAGCAGCCCCTAACATTTTTTCTCTTGCTTTCATTTTGTAAAATTTCTCCGTCTGTATACACCGGTGGTGCAGAGTCTTTGGAAAAAACAAGGGGGAAAGGTGTTAGCATAGTTTATAGTGGTGTGCTCGGCTGGGCTGGTCTGCTGCCTGTGTAATTGGACAATTCTGATACATTTCACCTGTCAGCTAAGCTAGTTCTCCTTGATTACCTTCCTACTGCTGTTTTCCCTTCCCATTGCCTCCCTGTTTAAGCCCGTGTGCGCGCCGTGCAAACGGAGTGCTCCAATGTGCACAGAGCTGCTATTTCATGGTTTAACTTCCTTTTTCTTCCTGTACAACCCAATGTGTGGCACGCACATCCGCTTACACTTTGATGAGAGTGCTAGGCAGGTTTAGACACACCCCTAGCTTAGCTGTGCTAAGCTAGGAGCAATCCCGAGCCACGGGACTCCAATCCACTTACAGTATGCCTGACACCCCCCCATGATATCACCTATATCCTAGTCTTGCACCTAGCTATTTATACTGTTACACTCTTGGGATCTGCCTCACACCATGGGTAAATCTGGGATTCACTAACCCTTCCCTCATTTGCATAGGATTGCCTGCTAATGCATAGTTACATGTCCCATACTGAGTATCTCCCCTTAGCAGCCATTACTAACTGGCCAGGTTGTCTTCTGACTGCAGTTGACTTGCATGGCAGAATACTGATTTTAGTTAAAATGCTTAGTTTTAGGTTTATTTTATTATTTTCCCCCCGATCCCATTTGCGCGTCGCTGCCCTATGCTTAACCAGGCGAGCTCGGCGAAAAGAAAATTAAATGTTGTTTATTTTTTTTTTTCCATTTGCAATGCCAATGGTCTTCTACTTGGATATTGGCATGCTTTCTCAATGATATGCAGCCTTTATTTGGAGCTGTTATAGCTCTGTTTTGTAGATTGCAGAACTGTACTCGGTTACTAACCAAGTACATTTCTGCACACTGCACTCGTCCTGCACAGACAGCTGCCAGCTTCCTGGATCACATATTGTCCTCATTTGCATGGTTTTCACCTGCTAATGAGGGTAATTTGCATACAGGAGCTCGGTCCGTGCAGGATTAGCCTAAGAGCTCACGTGCACGTCCCGGGAGCTCATTCCTGGATCACACATAGGCCATATTGCCGAAAATAGCTCTTAAACTAATCCTGCATGCTATAAAGGGCTTCATAAATCTGGGGGTAGGTTTTTTAAAAATATTACTTTCATAGTGACGAGGGTGGATAGGATTAGGAATAAGTATATTAGAGGGTCAGCCCAGGTTGGAAGGTTTGGAGACAAAGCCAGAGAGGCACGATTATGTTCGTTTGGACATGTGCTGAGGAGGGATGCTGAGTATATTGGGAAAAAGATGCTAAGGATGAAGCTACCAGGTAATAGGAAAAGAGGAAGGCCTAAGATAAGGTTTATGGATGTGGTGAGAGAGGACATGCATGGTTGGTGTGACAGAGCAAGATGCAGAGGACAGGAAGAAATGAAAACAGGTGATCTGCTGTGGTGACCCCTAATGGGAACAGCCGAAAGAAGATGATGATGATGACTTTCATATTGTGTATTATTACCAAACTGTATTTTCAACATCACATTGCACATGAAACATTTAACATCAAGCAATGACTCAGTTAAGTCACTAGTAGTGGTACGAATAAATGAAAGTCCTTTCTTGAGGACATTTAATTCTGTTTCATTCAATACACGTTTGGACAAATTCCAAACTAATTTGTTCCCATTCGATTCCACATTTTCTTTAAAGACTGGTTTGTGGGTCTCTCTCTGGACAGCTTCCTTTTCTGTCTCCATCGACTGACTGAGCGTGCTCTGCTTAGGCCCTTCTCTGTCTTGATGGGTAAGGGAAAATGGGGTGAAAGGCATTTTCAATGTTATATTATTGTTGCTGGTACATACATTACTATACACTTTAGGACAAACATCAGATGATTTAAAGTTACATTGTTCATGAATAGGGCTGGCTTTATCAATCCCGACCTCGAGATTATCATTCAAAGTCAAAGTCTCAGTCAAATTAAGAGATGGCTGCTCTTGGTCAGTATTTGTAGAATTAGCTGGTAGAAAGTTACTGTTTTGACAGGTTGTAACATTCACATTATCAGATGTTATATTTTTAGACACGTTGGTAGTCACTTCAATAGTCAAGTCATTATTGGGTTTATTTCTGGCAGTAGTGCATGAGACATGTGCATTTTCACCCCTGGGCTAGGTGAAGACATGCCTTTTCTCAAAATCCCAAGTATCTCTATCTATTTTGTCCTTTTTTTGTTGGAGAAGCTTTCTCTCGTATACAGAGATACCATCTAGCATATTATCAAAAACACTGTCTATAACTTTGAAAGGATACTTGTTATACAGTATGCATGCAGTAATTTAGGGCTGACTGCAGTTAAATAAGCGAAAGAATGTAATAAACTCAGCAGTCCATTCATTTAAACATATATTAATATATTTTATGTATTTCTTCTAGCAACTGTATCTGCACTAAATAAGTGAGAGATTTAATGGTTACTTAGTTCCTAGTTTTTTTGTGCAAGGTTCATATGTTAGTTTAGGTCAACCTCACACTAGGAATCCAAGTGGAAAGGTTATATTTTGATATAAAGACTTGTTTCAATTTTCATTGAGATGAGCTCCTTTCTATAAGCTTGTACCGTTTATATATTTACTCTTTGGTCTCAACATATACTTCATGTATTTGATACAATTCTTACGTATAGTTTGCACTAGATATAAATATGAATCTATCTCTGTTTTTTATATATACTCATTGGATTCCCATTCGAAGGTAGTACATCTCCTTGAGTACTTGCTTTTATGTGCACTAGTAGAAGATTAGTTAACAGACAGATATATATGGGTAGATAACTTTAAGCTTTGCTTTGGTTTTCATACCAATTCGTTGGTCTCTTGCTCCTGGATTCATACATCTTGGTGGGAGTCTGCCCTTGGCTTTTTATTTGCATATTCATGTATCATTTATAAATATTTTCTTGATATAAATAAGGCATGTTGGGTAATTCACTTTAATTTGTTTTTAGGTCATTATTGATTGGTTTTAGTTAAAAACTTTTTTGATACATTGAGACATATGTTTATTTTTATTTTTTATGTCATTTTGACATCTTTATTCTAGTCTTAATGTAAAGCAATGAAAAGATTGCATATATGTTTGCATATTCATTGTTATAATAAGCTGCCTCACTCATGCATTGTCGATGGCCCCTCAGTATTAGACACCAAATGACAAGCATAGACTGTCATTATAGAGTCTATATAGTTAGTATGTCAATAGACTGTATATAGCTTACTAGGCATTCAAATACACATATGCATTTATAAAGTAAGCTTGATACTTTGTCCATGTGTTTGTCATTTATTCTGTATAAGTGGTTTGTACCATATTATTATGAGTGATATAATTAGGTCACTGCTTTATATGTAAAGCTACAACCTTCAGCTAATTGAGCTCATTTTTTGCTACACACACACACACACACACACATATATATATATATATATATATATATATATATATATATATATATATATATATATATATATATATATATATTCATATGATACAGTCCCTATATACATCTAAGGATGTATTGTTTTATTCAGTTGGAATAAGATGGAGTATTGAGACCAATTAGCCGTTTTTATAACTGTCATTATGAGTGTCAATATGTAGACATTATATTTATGGTTATGTCTTTATTGATGTTCAAGATTGATTTGGCTGCAATTTGGACTTTTTGCTCATTTAGTAATCGTTCTAGACAGTTATTATTATAAAGAATTTTTATCTGTTATATGTGTATTTCAAAAGCGAACATTTTTGTAGAAGACAAATATTCATTACACATATGCCATGATGATATATCTGGCAGCTGTATTTGTATTTAAGAATAATGAATGTTATTATGTTCAGTTTTTTATGGACACATTTCTTCTGTGCTACAAGATTTACTCGTTTAAGTTGCCTCTGATATTATGTAGTTATTGGCTTAGATAGAACTCATTCCAGCTAGTCCTTAATTGTTATAAGTGAAGATGTGCAGTTCAAAAGTGAATGCTTCTGTACACAATAGAAAAACTATTGCAACATTGTAGTAACATATTTTGCAATTGTTGATGTTTCTTTGAATAGTTAATGCTTTTAACAGTTTTATATAATTTGTATATCTCTCTTTTTTATAGCTGTTATACACAGTGAAAAAACAGTTAATTAATTAGATAAATGTTTTAATGCCATTAACAAATGAATAAGTAGAACTTTATAAATGTTCTAAATATGTGTTTATGGAGACATTATGTCTTCTTACAGGGTTCTGAGATGTTATTTTTTGGTACAAATGTTTCCACTAGGGGTGTTTAGATACTTAGTAGCACTTTTCAAGATCTGATGTCATTTTTTGATTTCTTTTGATTGGTTGTTTTAAACTTCTTAAATGCGGGTTTTTTACCATTACGTTTGGTCTGATGAAGCTATTTAGTGAAAGGGCTTACCATTCGCAATAAACTAGTTTTTATTTATACTTTCCAGTTTGTGATTTTTTTTAAGTTTGCCATACACATTCACTGCTGCTGTTGGTTTGTACGTTTGGATTAATTTAATAAGACTATTTTCTTTGTATGTATTTGCATCAGGTGTGTAAGAAACTTCATGTCTGAATAATTTACTTATGCAGATTTTTCTTACTCCAAATTTGAATTTCATTAGTGACTCTGTTTTTTTTTTTCAGATGAGATGTTAAACTGTGCTTCTGTCTGCCTGAGTTTGTGGTAGCTCAGGTGAATGTAAGAGCTCCAGGGGCACTTATGTAGAACAGTAGGAGCTTTCATCATGCTGTCCAAAACAAAATAACTAGCACACAATGCACAAAATATGTTATGCTCATGTCACCTAGAATATATGAAATCTGAATAATAATACACTATAAGAAAAAATAATAGATAACCATATCACAAATTCTAAATAAAATGGAGAATGAATTCACAAGCCCCAAGAACATTCTAGTCTGACAAATATACAAAACATCATTGCATATCCCTGTTTAAATAAGAATATGAAGTTAAAGTCCTTAGTATTTTCATGGCCCCGTATATAAATTATAAAAAAGGCCATCAACAGAAAGGGCCATACAATTAAACTTTAACCCCAAACAGTCGATTTTTTCTTTGAATTATAGGCTAAAGCATCTTCAGCTGTCTTCAGTGCAAGAAGACATGATTCCATACTTGCGCATTTTCATCACCTTCCAGCAGACAATGGTGTTCATTTTAAGAGTCATAAAACACCATTTTCTTTACATGCAAACACCAAAATGACAGCTGTTAAAAAGTCACTTAAATGAGGATATGCCTGAAGCATTTTCTTTCTACATAATAGCATGTTGTACACAACATCCTTCCAATTATCTAACTTCATCAATGAAACCATTAACTCAATATCTTATAATAAAGCAGTTTTCTTTGAGAAGGCAATGCGATAATCCCAAAACACTTTATAAGTTTACCAGTAAAACCTTTCTGTTTATTACTGTAATCTAAAAATTTCCTAGAATTGAACAGAAGCCTCCTTCCTTACATCTAGTACATAAAGTTTTTGAAAAGAAAGACTCCATTTTTCTCCGTAAAATATAAAAATAAAGATGAGAAAAGTGAGCACAATTTCCAAGTTTCCATGTAGTAACTTAACCTCCTGAACACCCCTTTTAATAAGACAAAAATTGTTGCACTTAGCCCATGGAAAAAAGCCTGAATATACTTAATTTCTTGTTGAAATCAATTGAAATACATCTCTCTCCAGTATGCCTTTCATTCTTTTAAAATACTTTTAAACAGAGTAACATTCTTCTTAAAATACATCCTTTACTTCACCCATAACATGCTTATACTTTCAGTTTTATCCAAGATTTTGTTTTGGCCATGTAGAGTGACATCAGTAGCTCCAAACATACCCCCAGCACAAAATGGAGAAGTTAATATATGCTGTCTTGTACCACAACTAAAACTTGAACTTTGCTCCCGATTTAGTTATAAAGCAATTTTTATATTACAAATGTCTGGACTTCATTCATAACCCTAACAACATCACTTTTATCTTGACATGTGGAACCAAACTATCAACCTAGACCTTATACCACCAACAAAGCAACAGAGACAGACAACAAAAGCTTACCTAGACATACTCACTGCATGTATCTCACAGCATGCTTTACACAGTACCCAAACAACTAGGGGAGCATACAGCTTTGCTTCACCTCTTCCTTATAACTGTATTCTGTCCTACATGACTATTTATCATAGATTTATCATAGACCTCAAATAAGACCTAGAATAACCCGCTTTATGCAGTCAGAAACAATGGTCCTAGCCCATATACTTTCAATGTATAAACAACCAAAATAATCTCTCCATCATCATATAATAATGGTGATAATGAATAAGCAACATAATCAACTGATAAAAATTCTGGCAGAACCTTCGTGGCACAAAACTTAAAGAACTTTTATAGATGACATAGATAGGATGCTGAATATCCAGATCTGCCCAATCCCTTCTGTGATGCCTGCTTATGATTCCAACAGACTGCCATCAATTAATGTGACATCCAGATAATATCCTAATGAACTGCCACCAATTAATGTCTCCTACTATTCTGGGTCAGTAACTAAGGAGCTTCAAGCCTCACTACTGACTCCAATGCGAGACTGTCACTTAAACAGGAGTAATATTTCACAATTTTCCCCTAAGAGCACAACAGGAACAAGTTATATAATCTGGGACTGGACTGTATACTTCTGTCCACCCCTAATGTAACTCCTTATTACATACTTCAGAGCAATGTGTCCCAGTTTAAGACCTCTGATACATTCACATTTAAATAAATTAAATCTCACATTTCCAAACACTTCTGGGAAAGCCTGACAAGATTTTCAGCTTTGTTCCTCCCCCAAAAAAATAATATGGTAATGCTGCCACCAACCAGAGTGTCTTCATGCCTTTCTAAAGGGGTGCCCAATTATGAAAATTAGATATCAAAACAAATAGTAGCAAATGACCTAAGCAGCCAGGCTTTTGGAGTGGCCTGGGGAGTTATCAAGGTAAGTATAAGCCCTCTCAAATCACTAAAAAAGAACACTGATTGTCCAGCCACAATATAAGTTAATAAATCATATTTAATAATGAGCAAAATTATTAACAATATAAAACAGCAACTCCCAATAAACAAATGAAACTCAATCTAGTGGCAGGAGTGTGCAGTTAGAACTTGTGTGATTGAAGACTGCTGGAACAGGGCTCAGTTTTGAGCTTTTTTATTGGTTAAATGGTTAGTTTGTTTAAATCAGTTTGCTACTGTTATATACTGTGTGTATCTGTTCTCCTGTGTTAAAGCAACCTAAACATAGTTTAAATATCTTTAGCATAGTCTGGTTACAGGTTTTGCTGTAGCCAGATCTGTTTGTGTGATTCCTGTGTTTCCTGCTATGCCATCTTGTGTTGGCCGGGGCCTGCCTGCACTTAGTGGGAGTAAGTGAACTGGTTGGAACTGGTCTGGCATATGGTGTTGAGCTAAGAGCTCAGGGCAAGGGTTGATTGGTCAATTCCAGTGTATCTATTTTACTGTAATTTTTGTGGTATTTAAACCCAAAATTTGCATGGATTTGTGCTTGTTTGCCCATTGCACACTGCTGCTGTGCTGTTTAACCCTTTGCGAGGTATTTCAGTTGCATTTTTCCCCTTACCAGCACTCCTGTGTAAGTGAGGCCCTCCCCTGCAGCTACTGTATTGCTTTTATCTAGTCCTGCTCACACCTATAGGTGCTCTTCTCAGATAGTACCCACTCTACTATCCCTGACCTCTCTTCCACAGATTCTGATAACCATGGACAGAAAATTTCCTATGGTTTCTCTTGCTAGTCTGGTAGATATGGGCATCCTGAGACAGTACAACAACTGCCTTAAGTACATAGACAACCCTCTACTACTACCACCTAGGAACAAAATATGTGACAGATGGAATTACATTAGGAACCTAAAATCCTTGCTGTCTCAGTCACAAGCCAGTATATCTGGCACTGAGAAGGTTGCCTGCACAAACACTATGGACACCACACTTCTAACATCACCTACACCTGTACAACACACTCCTATATGCAAGGGTTCTCAACAAAAACATACCTAAACAAAAGATACCTCCGAAACAAAAACACACAAGCACATCACAACCCACAGCACCAAGCATCCCACATAGTACACATGTCTGTGTCTCACAGCCTCTAAGGCCTAGCCAGAAAGTCAACATACTAGTCATAGGAGACTCTATCGTGAGACACACAGATGTGCCCCTCACCAGGCTACACAAGGAGAATGTCACAGTAAGTTGCTTGTTAGGTGCTAGAATCTACCATGTCACGCACACATTCAAGTCTCTTAACAACAGGTACTGTTGTCATTCTGTCATATTCCATGTTGGTGTGAATGGCTTGAGATGTACCTCTCTATACTATATGAAGAGAGACACGACTGAGCTCACTGAATATGTGTCCCAAGCAGGTATGTCCCTAGCCTTAAGCAGCATCCTACCATCACCCAGAATGATGCCTCAATACAAACAGAAAATGATTGGTGTTAACAATTGGTTTAGTTTATGGCGTCATTCCAAGGGGATCTAGTACCTGACAGCCTGGGAGGACATGATTGACAGACCACGATGCTTTGCCAGAGATGGCCTTCATCTGTCTCCCCTGGGCTTCAGGCATCTGGCAAAGGCTCTTGCCTCCCCCATAGTGCCTTTTTTAGGCAAAGTCATAAGCACAAAATTACCAACATGAAAAATTCTTCTAAATGAAATTTAAAGGTCATGCTGCTAAACACTAGGAGTCTTAGCATGAAAATTAACTCATTGCAAACATTCCTTGCTTTGAAGGATGCTGACATTTGTGCAGTCACTGAAACCTGGCTCAGAGCTGTGGAGAGCACCACAGCCTTACAAGGTTACTCATCCTACCATACTTTTAGACCCCAAATGGAGGGCTACAAAGGCAACTGAGGTGGAGGTTCAGTATTTATCAAAGACATACACACCTCCAGGCTGGTCATATGGTATGACACACAGGAGGCACTCCAAGTGCAGGTAACTGTTGACAAACACCTATTCAAATCATAGCTATCTACAGACCCCCAACCATGACTCAGGATGCCCACTCCACCTATCTGGACTTACTTGAATCCATCAAGATTCAACCCTCTACCTTGATCCTGGTTGAATTTAACTACCCAACCATAGAGTGGAAGACCTATTCTAGCCCAAACATGAATGCCCAGAGATTCTTTGACTTTGTCAATACCAATGCATTGCATCAGCTGGTTGACACCCCTGCGAGATAATCAACATGAGTAGACAGTGTAGCACCAATACAGTGTCATCTTCCTTGGTAAGATCCCAACCATAAAGTGACCACTTTTGAAGTCACCATCTCCCCTGAACCCCCCGACCTTGTCAGGGTCAAACAAAAAAACTTTTCCAAAACTGACTACAGTATCATCACAGCAGGTATAAGCAGCTTCACAGCCACTGTCCCATCAGTTGAAACTAGCACTAATGCCCAAGCCTACACCAAAAACTATATGAGCACCTACAAAGCTGTATGGACTCAGAAATACCTGACAGGACCAAATCATCTTCCTCAAGGAAGAATAAACCTGTCTGGTGGACAGCAGCAATAAATACACTCTACAATAAAAGGAAAAGATTGCTGTCCAGGACTAAGAAGAAGAAGGTGCTAAATTGGAAGCAACTGGTGAAATCCTCTAAGGCTATCTTTGAGTCTAAATTGGCCACATCCGCTAAGGGCAATCACAAGGCCTTTTTCACATATGTCTGCAATCTCAAAGGTAACACCTAAATCTGCTCTGAACTGGTGGTCAAAAACACCACATACACAAATGCCATAGATATTGCCAACCAGCTGGCAGACAGGTTCAGTAAAAATGTCATTCCCCTGCCCCCATCAGTAAAATAGGACATCCCCAGGACCTTCCCCCCTCCCCTCATGTGCAGGGAGCAGGTCTTTAATGCCCTGTCAAGGGCAAAAAATACAGTCTCCATGGGACCCGATAACATTTCTGGCCGTATCCTACATGAACTCAAGCATGAGCTCTCAGCTCCATTAGGCACCCTATTCAACCAAAGTCTGAGCACAAGCTTTGTCCCAGCTGAATGGAGGGCAGCCACTGTCATCCCTCTACACAAAGGTGGAGCATCCACTGACCCAGGCAATTATAGGCCCATCAGCCTAACTAGCCTGACCTGCAAGGCAATGGAATGCAGTATCATGGACCTTATAAACAAGAACACTGGCAACCTTCAAACTCTTGCCCCCACACAGTTTGGTCTTGATATAAAGGGAGATCATGCCTGTTAAACTTAGTTTACTTCTTCAAAACAGTCACCAAAGCTATGGACGAGGGGAAGATGGTACACACCGCCTACCTTGACCTAGCCAAGGCCTTCAACACTATTCCCCACTCAAACATAATAGATAAACCCTCCCAGCTAGTCATCAACCCGTATGTTAACAGATGGGTAGCTAACTGGTTCAGTGATAGAACCTATTCAGTCAAAATAGGGAAGCCACCTCTAGTAGTAGACACATAAAGAGTGGTGTACCCCAAGGATTGGTCTTGCGGCCTCTGCTGTTTGGGATATACTTTTCTGAGGTACAAGCTAAAACCAGTGGTCTGTGGCTGACCAAGTTTGCAGATGACTGCATGCTGGGTGCTGTCTTAAATTCCCCTAATGATGTGAACATCCTCCAAGAGGCCTTTACCCCAATGAATAACTGGTGTCAGAAGCATGGCCTCAAACTGAATGCCAGGAAATGCATCATTATTCCCTTTGGGAAAAATGGCATCCCCACTAATTATCACATTAATAATAGTGTACTAAGCATGCAATCAGTCGTGAGGGACTTGGGCAGCCAGGTTGGTAGGGACCTGACTTTTGACTACCATGTTGCCTCTGTTGTATCAAAAGCATTCTACATGGCCCACTTCATAAATAAGGGTATTGCCTCCAGGAACAAGGAGGTCATAACATCCCTGTACTCCTCCCTTATCAGACCCATTATCGAGTACAATTCCCCCCTTTGGCATGTACCTTGCCAAGCACATGCAGCAGCTGGAGAGACCACAGAGGTTTCTGACCAGGAAAATCCAGGGTCTCAAGCACCTGTCCTATACAGATAGGCTAAAAGCCCTGCCCCTCTACTAAGTCTCATACAGACTGCTCAGAGGTGAAATGTGTCTGGCATATAATGCCATCTCAGACCCAGCCTTGATAGAGTTGCTGCATATCTGTAAGTCAAACTTTATTCATGCAACATGCACGCAAGGCCTTCTCTAGCCCTCTTTAAGAGGAACCTGGACAACTGGATGGGAAACAGAAAATACACCTCTGGTATCCCACCAGTGTCCCTGCTGGACAGGGGAAACAAGTGCTGACTTTGAGTGAACATGGGTGAAATTCTTGGCTAGGCTTATAAGGGTCTCTTGGCCAATAGTCTAGTATCATCCTATGAACCTATAAGCACCATGAAAATGAAAATACTGTAGGACAGAGATCCAACATTCAGAAAAACTCTAACTGATCTAGCTAATTAGTTATAATTTCCTAACTAACTAAAGAACACTGTGTTTGATCTAAACTAAATTAATACAACAGAGCAAAGGCAAGCTTACAGTTCTTGGTGAGTCCTTTTTGGGTATCTACTGCACAGTTCATCTGTGATCAACTGACAACTGTAACTGACTTCAGTAGGCTGTTTTATATATTAGCCAAACTATCAACTGTTCCAGTTCTAATTTTTATTTCATATTGTTAAATTCAACCAGCAGCTGTTTTCTAAATATTCCTTCCTGTCTTTCAACATCTGACAATAACACATAGCAACTGTCAACATTCTGATGACATCATCTGCTGATCAACTGAATCTGAGACAGTTTGCCTTTAGAATTTCTCTTCACAAACATGTGTATTTATAAATCTAAAATTGACACTATTCAAGTCTTTAACAGATTATGTTCAAACATATCATAAATCAACATGTAGGAACTTATTTACAATATCATAGCTAGTCATGCTGGCATCCAATGCACAGGACAATCTGAAATTAGGTACATAAACTTCAACCAGACATGCTAGCACAGATGAATGTGTCTATTTCTTCACACCTTCATCCACAAATATTTCATTATGTCATGAAAAAGGCAATTCCTAGATGAAAATATTAATTCTACCATTCGTTAAACTTCTGACCTAAAATATGTAGCTGCCAGTATTAAAACTCAAATGAAAATCATACCATAAACCTGCTATGCCTGACACAATGTGCTGGCCAACCAACTTGGGTCCACTCTTTATTTCTTGAACAAGGATATCTCCATCTATTACCTTCCTCTACTCCATACTAACAGCCAGTGGCAAGTCACTAAGACTACTGTAGCACCCAAAACATGCTGGAAATGTACCAAAGAAAAATTAAAATCCCATGGCAAAACAAACTGACCATTAAATGCAAAACAGGTTGACTAGTATCCTTAAACAAATCTATGCATTCCTTAACAGTAATACAGGCACAATGCACTACAACCTCACAAAATATCCCTATAAACAACATCCATAACTAAATCCCCTCCTGGCATAATCTCTCCTAGTTAGAGAATTCAAGTACTTAATCATTTTCAGAAACATCCGAACCAATGAACACTCTTTTTATCAAAATGACCATAAAATCTTCATCTTAAGAAACTTATTAATCAACCTTTACCAGTCAGTAATGAGTGTAGTATAGTCCTGTGTCTTTTTTCTGCTTTACTACTTATTCAGTAGTTTTCCATTCTCTGCCCCCCTTTCCCAGGTGATAAGACTCAACAATAGAAAGTGTATTTCCAGTGCTGTAGCACAGAAAGAAGGGGGCGGCATAATGGTTAAGGTCTGCACCTCATAAACCCAAACTACAGGGTTTAATTCTAACTTCAGGATACTGGCTGTGTTTAAAATAGTCCTTCAGGACAGTTACCTTACTATTCACCTATGAACCTACATATATCAGTACTCACAATGCCAAGTCCTGGAATATGAAGACTAAATAACCAAACATCCAGATTAATATATACTAAGTCTAAGATGGCCATTTCCAAAATATTCCCTTTTTGGAGGCATGGTGATCTTGGGGTTAGTATACATAAGTGTGACCGTATGCTGCATATCAAGAGGTACATGGGGACTTCCCTCCTTCCAAAAATAAAGTTTAAATGAGAAGCGTGATGTTTGATATTCACTCTTCTCCTATACTTTTGGTCTTTTTTTGCCACCTCAGGGCTCAGTGTTGCAAGTTCCAACATTTCAGTAGAGAGCTAGGATAAAGCTCTGATTGTGTTCAAGAAAAAAAATGATTTTGACAAGTGTCTTAGAAAGCTGGAAGGATTGGGTGGGGAAGATGAAAGTTATGTGCCAATTCGGACTCAGTCACCCTTGGTAAAGGGAGGAGGCTAGACCCCTTGCACTACTAACCCCAGTTGGCATGTTGGAGTATTGAACTAGGGTACAAGTCATATGATCATAGTGGCTGTGTGCTGCACATAGAGTCAAGGAGCTTACAAACAGAGGCACATACTCTCCCAGCCCACAGTATAACCACTGATCACTTGGGGTGGGGGGTGGGATTAGGTGGGGACTGGGAGTGAAGCACATAACTTCCATACTGGATAATTCTCTATGTCCTGACTCTTGCCTTGGTGAAATGAAAGGGTCATTTTGGCTTAGTCTAAGGCTGAGGTTGAATAAGTCATAGCACTCTTGCTCAGCATGGGAAGGACTTTGGCTGTCTCTCAGTGAAGAATAAATTGGTCAGTTCAGAGAAGGAAAAGGAGCCACTGGTCTAGGGGATCATCTGGAAAATTCTTGCATTCAATAAGAATTAAGCTTCTGATTCCCTTTTCTGACTTTTCTTACTTTCAATTTACTAACTTTCCTGGGTAAAGAACTGGTGTCCCCAACATATGTAGAAGGTCCCTGTGTACACCCCGACTCCTTCAACAAACCTGCAAAATTAGGATACTGACCAAATGATTGAATCATAATTGAAGCAGATGATAGGAGAGCTACATTCTGTAAAACTTCCCAGGTACTAATGGAGAATCTACTTACTCTGCAATTGCACTGCTATTACCTCGCTCACAGATTACATTGATCCAAGGACCCCATCTAATGGCCTTTTAGAACAGTCTACCCAAAAGTGGACCTTCTCTTTACTGTGAGTACAGCATTTAAAGCAATCCGTCTTGAAATTCCCTATTTCCTGAAAATCAGAACAAGCAGGACATGTTCACTTTGCCCCTAAATGTCCATGTTCCTCACACGAAGAGCAGTGAAGATGCTAGTGAGCAAGCTAAGATGCCTTGACCCCCTATTTTATATATATATATATATATATATATATATATATATATATATATATATATATATATATACATATATCTAAAATAAAAGGTCAAGGCATCTTAGTGAAGGACTTGTCCCCTGATTAAGTGTACATTGAAGCCTATTCCATTCTTTAGTAAAAAATTCTCAGCTCATTTAAGGGTTTAGAAGTGTCAGATAGTGCTGTCTTATAGGTAGAAAGAACAGTAAAAATGTCAGTACTCACGGAAATATTCCTCAGGAAAATCTAAACTGTGTACCATCAATTAGCATACAGAGTATATAAAAAAAACTTTCGACCAATATGTCACCTCTTTCCCTTAGAAGGAACAAAAACTGGAGCACAATGTATCCAAATCAGGTTCCACATCTCACTGTAGAAATGTTTCATTGCCCAAACATCATGGCTTAGCACAGTATTACAAAAGAAATACATCTTCTGGGGTGCCCCAACCCCATTATTAGGAAGTGAAAAAAAATAGGAGTCAATCACCAGTGGCCAGTTACTACCAGCTGCAGTGTTAAAATATGTCTTTGGCCTTAGCTTCATCTTTCTAAAATGGTAAGGGATCCAAGACCAGATTCAAAGCGTGGATGCAGCCAACAAAGTCTTCTTCCCCAGCTAACACATTTCTGAAAGGCTTATCAACCATTCTGTCATGATACTGCATGACCTTACTACACTCTGTCACATACTCCATAACGAAGTCCACAATAACAGACCACATGTTCTCATTTTTGTCTTCCCATGAATCAGGGATTGGTAATGTAAAGAAGGTGAACTCTTTTTCAGTAGCAAAGCACCGTATTGTACTTCAGTTACAAGCTCATCTGCAATGTTATGAAACACTGCAGCATCTTCACCATCTCTAATGACATTTCCCCCATAGACAGCTGACATCCAGGCTGCTGCTACAAAAATATAGGGCATGTTCTGAAATGACATGACCAAATTGCATGAGTCTCCTGTGAAAATCAATAGACAGCACCTAGTAGGACTAACCTAGTCAACAAAAATAGTTAGGCAGACAGACAGACTGATAGACAGAGAGCTAGCTAGATGAATAGATAGATAGATAGATAGATAGATAGATAGATAGATAGATAGATAGACAGACAAATAGATAGATAGATAGATAGATAGATAGATAGATAGATAGATAGATAGATAGATAGATAGATAGATAGATGAATAAGTATCTGATCATGTAAGTAAGTAAGTAATTATATAAAGAATGATAATCTGCGGGATTATGGTCAGATCACCCATCATAACAAACCTTTTTAATGTGTTTGAGAATTGGATTCCAGGCATTCACTTCTTCTTCTTTTGGCTTTTTCCTAGTTAGGGGTCACCACAGTGGATCACCTGTCCGCTCATGATTGGCAGTAGAGTTTTACAGTGTCAAGTCGCCACCGCGTGGCCAACCTTCCACAGAAGGCACACACATGCACACACTCATGCCTAGGGCCAGTTTAGAGTTTCCAATCCACCTGCAGCATGTCTTTGGGATGTGGGAGGAAATCAGAGCACCCGGAGAAAACCCACGCGACCACAGGGAGGACATGCAGACTCCACACAGAAGGCACCCCAGCCGAGGATCGAACCGGGGAACCTCTTGCTGTGAGGCAACAACGCTAACTGCTGCACCACCATGATTCCAGGCATTCATTCATGGGGGTGAATTTTTTGAACACATTTTAAGAAATCATTGACACATATGTATGGCTATTGATATGACCATAACTCTTGAGTACATAGTTTTAGATTCCCAACACACTACAACTTGCAGAGTAAACAGAAAGGGTAACCATGTAAAATGTTTTTCAGCTTTGAAAGCTGTGATATACTTAATACTGGCACACAGTCAGCAGGAAGAAGCAAAGTGTCCTTGTGATGGACAGACAGTTTTTAAAAACTGTTAGGTATGTCACTCTGCCACACTTTTTTGTGTGGCAGCACATATGAAAAAACATTTTTCAGATCTGTTCTGTGGTGCCTGCTGTTAATGCTCTTGCATGAAACTAGAGCTTAACAGGGCTAAAGGGGACTTAAATAAACTTTGCAGTGTATGGAGCACCATGATTACAGTAAAAAAATGTCTAAATTGCATGCTGGTGCAGTGGTATTCTAGTACGAGGCCTGATCTTAACAGTGGTTAGAGGGGTGTTTAACAAAGTGTTGTTAACATCGAGTCTGCACCAAAGCACACATCACTGACCAGTAAACAGCAACAGCAGCAGGACATGGAGCAGCCTAATTTTAATTCCTGTTTCTTCCTGCTGTCTGCTAAAATATATACAAAATTTTGAATTTAACTGCTTCCATTAGACAGAGAATGCATAAGGATGTCAATCACTCCCCCTCTACTTTTGTTTTTTTTTTTTTTTTTTACATTTTGCTAGCTAATAGTACATCGAGCAGATATATCTTCATGTGCTACAAAGAGTCACCTTGAAAGCTTCGCTCTCGAGGTGAATTTCTTGGCAGCCATGTCGTGAATACATAATACATACAATACAATTGGTTAGCTGATCATAATCCTCGGTAATAAGTACTTTTCTTATGTCAGAAAGTTGACTTCTTTCTACTTTTGCATCATAACTGCTATGGCCCATTAACTTACAGCAATAATATTGTATGGTTCAGATTTTTCCCACTGATACCATTGAGTCTTTATTGCTTACATTAGAAACAGAAATTGGTTCTATTAATTTGTGTATAAATGCATTCTTTATGTGTATGGATCAATAAACAGATAAACACATAAACAAGCAATCGAAGAAACAAATACAGTATTAGCCACTAGTTTATTGCAATTTTTGTTAGTGTCAAACCTAGCTTTACAGCTTTGATGAAAATGGCTATGTTGAACTATGAATATGAAGTGTCTTACAGAACTTCCTTAATGGCTGTTGCTACCACAGACATGAATACAGATAATTATTCAATAGTGTCTGATGCTCTGATGTATTCATTGGGAAAAAATGGTGCAGATCATTACCTCTCTCTGGACCAGGTGACAATTTCTTTGTTCATCACTGGTGACTGTGTTATTATTTATTGATCTATCTATCTATCTATCTATCTATCTATCTATCTATCTATCTATCTATATATATCTATCTGTTTATTTGATAACTGGGATTGTGGGCTGGAATAAGAACCTTTTCAAACATTACCAGGGCCAAGTAACAAGACAGTGCCGTAATGACTGAACAATGTAACAACAAGCAAACATCAAGCATTTAGCATTATACAAAATACCCAGCAGAGGAAAAACAGTAGGTATACAAAGCAAGTAGTGTGTCAATAGAATTGTTAGACTACATCCACATGAATTTATCTAAAGTTGCTTAGTTATTCAGGTGTAGTAGAGGATGTTATCCCCATGAAGTTCCCCAAGGTTGCTTAACTGTTTAACTATAATGTAGGAGTATACATTAGTAAATAAGGAGAGATAACAATAGATAGGTTAGATGTAGCATTTACAGGGATGCTTATTAAAATGTTGATTATTGGTAGTATTTCCTTATTTAACCATTCCAATATAATATGACAAGACTGAAAGATAAGAAGAGAGAAATGATGTGTAAGCTATACAGAATATGTACATAAGTAGCTTAAACAATATAGAAGTAATGGCTGCAGTCTGTGAGAGGAAAGGATGGAAGACAGAATGATATGTAAGCTATATGCAGTATGTGCAAGAAAAGGCTTAATCAGCAGTGTAAGACATCAGTGATAGTTGGGTTGAATTAAAAGTAGAAAGCAGAGTAGCTGGAATAATTTGGAGTATCTAATCAGTATCTTTAAAGCATGTACATTTAAACTGTTGTCGTATATGAGCTTGTAGTTGTTTCTTAAAAAGAACGTATTTAAAGCAGAAATCTGTGGTGATAAATGGTTCCATGCTGTAGGGGTAAGTTTACAGAAAGGTTTCTCAATGGAAGATAAGTATGGGGCTCTGTGAATGTTTAGTGAGGAATTGCTTCTATGATCATAAGAGGATCTGAGTACTATTAAGTTATCACAAGGGAATGGCAAAAGCTTTCATTAAGTAGTTAATAGGTAAATATGTTTAAGAGGTAGTTACACCTGTCTAAAATAGATTTTCATTTCATTCTCTGCTTCTCCTACTTTTCATTAACTGTCTTTTTGCCATTCTGTCAGAAGTGATTAGGGTAGGAATAAAGCAGACATGTCAGAATTACAAAACATGCAACACTGAGCTCTTGTGGATTTGCCAAAACACCACTAAATGAGTATTATCTTAAGTTATCTGTGGACAATTCACAGAGCAGACAGATTCTCAAGTTATTTTACTCAAGGTATGTGATGTCTGTTAATACCAAAAGCCCTTCAGAGCAGGCACTAGGGTCAAGTAAAATGTTTTGCACACTTGCAGTCTAATGCTATACATTTTTTTCAGTCAGAATGAAAACAAAAATAATGTTCTGCATAGTAGTCATGCAATCTATGCTCACTTGCCTTTTTGGAAAGCCAGAGATTTGTTGGTGGAAGTACAAGCTTTAGAATAAATTATTTTGCCTGAGATGATGGAGAAGATTCCCATATACTGCAGCATGTGGATACTGAAATGCATTTAATCATTGTGCACTACAACACAGCACAGTAATAGGGTATGTAGACATTACTGCCAGTCAGTGACATCTTATGAGGAGTCTGAAACTACTCAAACTCCTTGGAGGCGTCTGTACAAGCAATGAGAGTTGTATGATCTCCCAGGCCTTACCAGCGATCTCACTGATCCAGATATAGCAGTGGATCCATTCATACGTCCTTATGCACTTGTGATCCATGCTTCATGAGTGACTGGAAATCTTTGGGAAGCAGTCCAAGAGAATGATTAACTTTTTGATATGCGTAAAGTGGAATGCTACATTTTTGCTGTTTTCTAGCTTCAACTTGAAAGTTCCTTTGAGGCACACTTAAACTCCAATGACTTGAAGGTTATGGCTTACTAGTATGAGGAGTTAATTCAGATCAGGAAGTTACAGAGTAAAGAAATGTGTATCTTTTTCAGTAATTAATGTAGTACAAGTACTCATGATGATGTTATGCTCTGGTTACCATCTTCTTCTGACTCTGCCATTTCTACTATTGGAACGTCTGCTCAGCATGTCTTTTTAAGTTTTTATTACCACTGACTGCAAACTATCAGCTGTCTTGCAACAAAACCAAACCCAAACCATCAGCTGTCTTGCAACAAAACCAAACCCATCTTTTCTCTGAGGGAAGATAGCTGATTTTCATCCAAGTAGCCATCAGGGTATCTTTTTTATATATGGCCCTAACCCCTCTCCTAGTTAGCTGTATGCATGCTTGCATATGAATTGAATGCCTCTCATCAGGGCAAGTTCTTTCCTGTACATGCACAATGAAGGCTACCAAATGTGTGGTTTTGCAGGGATCAAACATGCATTCTAACCATTGCTTCATGTAAAAAACATGTCCTCTCATAGATGTCTGCATTGCAGTGAATGGAGCCACCTCCCTAACCCCAAGATTGGTAAGCCAGCATTGATTTCCCCATGTGGCTTTTCCAGTGTCCAAGGTGCTAAGTAGACTCAAGTCTCCTGTGTTTCACTCAGGGGTTTAGCTGTCTGTCATGGAGCCAGGCTTCGTACTATAAATGTTCACCACTTAGCTGTTCAACTTCATACTATGATTAGGAAGTAGTTAGATGCAGACATTTGTCCCTTAGACACATCTTTTTTTTTGCAGTTGGACAGTCCTTTGAGAAATATCATGGTACAACAGGTAGCACACTCACATTTGGTAATAGAAGACCAAAAGCTGTGGTTTCTATTCCTACTCCATGTGAAGAGATTGCTGGCATCTGCAGCACAGCATTACTGGGGGTGCTGGATGCCTGACTGTGTTGTCCTTTGGATGAGATATTAAACTGTGGTCCCATCTGCTTGAGTAGAGGATTTATTTTACATGCACATCCTTATTACAGCTTACAGCCATTCATCATACATACAGCATAAACAGGAAGAAAAATTCAAACTTCAAAATTAACATCTTCAGAATAAATAAATAAAATATTTTATCAAAATAAGAAAATATCCATCTTATCCACTGCCCCTTTTCCCACATCTATCTTTTTATTTTTCTTACCATATCCCAACTATTTTATATTTCATTATATAGCAATACTTTGCATCTCATATTCTAGGTAATCCATATTATGGTAATTATTATTGAATCCATTATTTCTACTTTACTTTTTACTACCCCTTCATAATATCCATACACTATTTTTCCATATTAATAATTGTACATACTTCCTCGTGTATCTCGGTTTTACATAAATTCGATACCTATTTAATTCTACAACAGTCTTTCACAACATCCTCCATAGTTTCTTCTATATTATATCGTCTTTCAGTTGTTTGTATTTCATATCTGCTTTCACTGGAAGTTTTTCTATCATCAATCTCCACAAAAAATCTTTAATTTTCAAAGCATCTTCATAGCTTTGTAACCTTTCTTTTACAGCAATTCTAACATATTTTTTATTTTGCAAAGGTCTCACATAATAAAAATTTCCATTATGATTTCATTCCAATCCTTTCTTCTTTTATAATATTCATTTTAAAATAACCCTCCCATTTCTTTCTCTTTTCATAGTCCAAAATGT
Organism: Protopterus annectens; assembly: GCF_019279795.1. Lineage (NCBI taxonomy): Eukaryota > Metazoa > Chordata > Ceratodontiformes > Protopteridae > Protopterus > Protopterus annectens. Next base: position 997,828,777 of record NC_056732.1, on the reverse strand, counting down.
GTATATTTTTTGCTGTATAATATGTCTGCTACATCATTTTTCTCTTTCCTTTTTTTATTTTACAAAAAAATCCAATATATATGTAATGATGCCATAAAATTATAGGATTTATCAATCCCAAACCTTCTTCTTCCATCTTACAATATACAACTCTCCTTTTAACAGGACTTAATCTAGATCCCCATAGAAAACTGAAAATAATCTGAAACAATTATTTCTCCATCTCTCCTGGTAATAACTCCCTATGCCCCAATTTGCATAAAATATATGAATGTATTAAGTATACATTATTAAAAATATAATTCAAAGTTCTTTCACATATTAAGTATTTTTACAATTTGAGACATTTTTTTCCACTGATCTTTCATTAGCTTATATTTTCCAACTTAACATCTAATTACTTTATTTCGGCCATACATGCCTGCATATTTCACTTTTTCTCCATATCCTTTATATATATATATATATATTTATTCATCTTTAAATCTACTCTTCTCATCCATCCCCCTACCTCTGTTATACTTTCTTCAATCCATCCGTTCCTGTTTGCAATAATTACTAAATTGTTCCCATACGGCATATTCATATGAATATGTATTTCTGAATCTAAGCTCATTTTTTCTTCCCCAACTCTTATCTTTAACTTTTCTATTATTGCACTTATAACTAAAGCAAATATGTAACTACTAAGTGGACATCTCTTCTTTAATCTCTTACTAATCTTAATTTCCTCACTAAAAACATTTGCCTTTATTTTCTCATATGATTTTCATATACATATCCTACTAAACCTATAAACTTCCTATAAAACCCATAGCACTTCAAAATCTCCAACAAACTTTTATCTTATTTATTTATTTTTATTTTATTTATTTTGCAGTTTGTTTACCAGGATAGTCCACTGGGCTGAGGAGAGACCATTTTCAATGGTGTCCTGGGGAGAAAAGCTTCATAAAGACATTATACAGTACAAACAAATCATATGCAATTGCATAATATAGTTGAAGAACATAGTATTAAAAATTACAATGTACAGTAGAAATTCAAAAAATATTTTTTTAAGAAAAACATTAACAAATATTTACAAATACAATTGTTCATACAATGGAGATATAACATTAGTGGCAGAGGAGATTCACAGGGAATTGTGTAAGAGTTACAGTCAGATAAGAGGGAAAGGAAGAGTTTAGAGTAGAAGTAAGAAAAAAGAAAAAAGGGAATAATAGGAAGAAGTAGAGTAAAAACTTAGGAGGCGGAGAGAAAGGTGCATTAGGAGGGATATTAGCTTGGTCATATCATAAGCTTTCTCTGTATCACATACTGTTATTTTACCATTTCATATTCCTTTGTTATATTATCTACCACTTCCTAACAAACATTACCATTTTTGTACTTTCTCTTCTCATTAACCCATATATACCTTCTCTAATCACCTGATCTACAGTTCATTAACTACTTTTCCAGTATGCTAATAAAAATCTTGAAATCTGTATTGTTCAGTTAACAGTCTACAGTTTTTCATATCCATCTTTTCACCCTTCATGTATATAAATTTCACTATCCCTTTATATTTCTTTTTGGTTCTTATTCCTTGTTCAGTCTAGTCATTCATATTTCTTAATATCACCTATTTTTCCCCTTCTTCCCTTTCATTATAAAATTCATATCCTAAACCATCACATCTAGGAGGTGTTAACTGTTTTATCCCTGTAATACACTATTATACTCTTCCATCCCTATCCTCCATTTTATTTATTTTTTTATTTAACATATTGGCAATTTCCTTAACTTTCCATATTTCTTCCTCAACATCTTCTTCTTTATCCAACTTCTTAACATATTTCTTCATTCCCTAATTATATCCCTTGATTCTAAATGCATGCTATACATCATTTGTCAAGCATAATTCTTTTTCCTAAAAATGGTTGTCACTTCTTCACTTCTCCCCTTTAATAAGTATTTGTTTAAATATTGAAGACCTTCAATGTAATTCATAAAGGTTACCACTATATGTACATTAAGTGTACTCTTAGTGTACACATTGTATATTCAAGAACATCCCTACTACAATGCTTGTGTTGTCTATTCAGTCAGAAAGGCTGCATTAAGTGCACACTAAGTGTAGCCTTAGTGGTAACCTTTATGAATCCTCTTTTTCTCATTTTGCTTAATCATCTTCTTTCTATTCTTTATTCTTGTCTTCCATTTTTTTCCTCATAGTATTTTATCAATATCAAACTCATTTTTGTTTTTTTAACTAAAACCTTTTCTAACTTCATGTTTTTCTTTTTATACTTTTCCTTACAAATCAACCACCAATTATCTATGTCCTCATAAAATCTAACATAGCTAAATGATGTTCCCATAACTCATCCATTTCCTTTTTAAAACAATTTTCCTTCCACATATAATCTTTTATTCATCTTTTTCTTATTGTTCCTTTATTCACCTCTACTTTTTGCTCTGCACCAACATATTCTTGACAAAAATTCTCAGACAAATTAATATTTTCACCATCACCTTCCATTTTTTCAAACATTACACCTTCATCCATACATAAATTTGCAGCCTGTTTTTTTTTTCCATTTTTGCACATAGGGTCAGGGCTTCACTTTAACAGTGACAACAAGCTAAAGCTAAGGTTCTCACCACTGGGTGGCTAGCCCTGCTGCAGGTGTTCTTCCATTCAACACACACACACACACACACACACACACACACACACACACACACACACACACACACACACACACACACATCTGTGGCCAGTTTAGTGTGACCGATTCACCTACTGCATGTTTTGGAATGTACAAGTAAACTGGAGCAGCCAGAGGAAACCTCATATGAACACAGGGATGACATGCAGACTCCACGTTCATTATTTGTCCCCAATTAACTGACCTCCTTTTGACTTCATTCACTAACTTCATCAATATTTTTCTCTTGCCCTTCAATATATTTTTCACAATCTAACCAGAATTGCCCTATATTATTACGTTTTTAGCATCTCATCAGTCATTCACTTTTTCCATATCTTAGTTCCCCCTATTAGAAACATCTTTTTTTTGGATATTCTTTAATAAAATGCTACCCAGAACCACAATTATAGCATGTTTTTGGTTGCACAAAGTATCTCAACATCCTTTTTTTCCATTAATTATCACAATGTTTGGTAAATGAACAATAATACAATCTGATATTACTATAATTTCCCAGCCCCTGTTCCATAATTTTCTGTCATCATAACATTTTTATTTTAATAAACTGTTTTACACTGTTGTTCAAAAAAGTCTTATTTCAGGCTCATCAATTTCTGCTGTCCAGAATAATTCTAAATGTATTCTTCTTTTAACTCATTACATTCAGGTGACACCTTCAGGTGCATCTGCAGTTAATGCCTACTGATGCTTCTAGGTGTCAAATATTTATTTTTCAAATTTGCATCAGTAATTCCAAAGCCATGCTAGGTATACGTTTTTAAAAGATTACATAATGGCAAACTCAGCTGCATTAATATTTGACCTCTGTCTAGTGCATGTAAAGAGATGTAAAGAAATATTAAAGAGATATTAACTGTTGTTTTTATGATATTAATTTATATAGATATTATTTTCACTTGTTTCTAAATATCTCAACTACTAACTAAGACAGAACCCCTTAGCCTCATATGAAACTATCAACTAGATGAACAAAATGCAGCTGGCAGTATGTGTATAGCTTGAGTGGTTGTTGAGATATGGTAAGTTGTTTACAAAATCTTACAATCGTAATAGTTGCTATGTTTACTGTGACTTATACATTTTGGTTTCAGACCTACAACCTAAAGAATGCTACCACTATAAAAATAGTTTGTGCTGGAGAGTATGCCATTTATACTTCTTACATAACCCATAAGGTTTCAGAGATATGAACATTTGTTTGAAATGTGAGGACAAAATTTGATTCTTGTCAAAAGGCTTTGGCTCTGCCCATTGGAAGCTACAGTGTAAACTTCCTGAGCTCCATTGGAATGAAAAGTTTTAATTCTCACTAAAGGTTTAATTCTTCTCATTTTCTGTTCATCTTGTTTTTTTCTTATATCTTGTGCCATTATTTTAGCATAAGTCCTATTGATCCCTTTTTCTGTCTTTAATTTGATTACGGTACCCTTTTCAAGTTTCTCTTTCTCATCATCACATATCACATGCCAAAGATTTTCCAGATCTACATCACTGATCTCCCTACTCTCTTCATTTAAAATCTGCATTGCCATTTCCAGCTGGGAAGCTGCAACTTCATCTGAAGGATCCGAAGGTTCTGACTCATTAAACATTTTAATTAATATTTTATCTTCCAAGCCTCCATTTTCTACCTCAGTAATTTTCTGTGTGGCAATCAGTCTACTACCCACACAATTTATATCCAATTCACTTTTCTTCTTCCTTTCCTGCTTGTGTTCTGATGTAGCCTCGACTTTATCAGCACACTCATAGATTCATAGGCTCATGGGTTGTTAGTACTAGGCTATCTGCCCTGGTACGCCATTTTAAGCCTAGCCAATTTTCCCAACCTAAAGGTAAAATTTAGACATTTTACCTTGTGTCTGTAAGATAAACATTTTAACCATTAGGCCAAATCTCCTCCCAGATATTTGGGAGTTAGAGAATGTGCAGTATTGTCAAAATGTCTCATATATACATGTATAATGTACCAACAACATGTTTTATTATTATTTTTATGTGACATTTGTTGACTGGGTTAGTCTAACTGAACCATTTTCAGTTGAAGCCCTAGGGAGAAAAGGTTCACAAGTTGTACAGATTTTTAGAAAAGTAAAATATAAAATATATGATATAAAAGTGTAAGTACATAACACATCAGAGTTATATACAAACTTATACCAGTACGTCTATCAGTACAATCACTGAAGTAGTGAGTCCATAGTTTATTCTTGGACTATATACATGGATAAGAGTTGTTGATATTTGGTTAAAATTAGGTAGGTCCAAAAACAAATTTGAGTAGTGAAAACTAAAAATAGAGCAATCAATGCAGGAGTTAACCAAGGATATATGCAATTAAAGCCCACTGGGCAGCTTTTGAGAGGGAAAAATGGGGGTAGATTAGAGAGAGCAGAAGAGTAGAGGGTGGACAGTTAAGGAGTGTTCTTAAAATGACAGATCCAGTTACTTATTAGATAGTTTTTGGTAGCAGTTTTGAATTGTTGTGGGTGTTAATACTTCTAATATCCAAAGGAAGTTTATTCCAGGATACGTCAGGGGAGTAACTGTAAAGGATTTGTCCTATTTTACTTTTAGGTTTGTAGATTTGAAAAAGGTTTTGTTCTGAGGTTCAAAGAGACCTGAGAGGGGTGTAGAGACAGACAAGCGTGGAGATATCAGGACAGAAGGAGGGCAGATACAATATAGAATGTATAATATAAAGCTAAAACAGAAGTAGTTGATGGAGAAGTTCTAACCAGTTTAAACATTTAAGCGAAAGACAGTGGTTTGAGTAGTAGGTTTGATCTGCAGAGAATCAAGCAACTTTATTATAGGTGGTTTCTAGTTTTGATAAGAGAGATATCTGAAGGTTAGTGAGGATGTGTGAGCCATAGAATAGGCTTGGAAGACGATAGGCATGGGATAGAGAGACTTTAGCTTTGCTAGACAGAAATTCGTTGTTTCTATAATGGACTCCAGGTTTTTGGTGAGTTTTCTTGATGTTGTTGAGAATGTGCTGGTCATATTTGAGTTAGTCATCAGTTATGACCCCCAGAAGCTTAGTGTGAGATTCAATTATGATAGGTGTGTTATTAAGGGATGAAACTGAGAAGGAAGATTTCAGATGGGTAAAAGTTTTAGGAATAAAAAGCAAGAGTTTAGTCTTTTTAGGATTTAGAATTGACTGATTTTTAATTAGCCAGTTTTCAATGGATAAGAAGGACTTTTGTGTGATGCTATATAGGTCAGGCAGCGAATCAACTATGATGATGAATGTACAGTCATCCGCATATTGTACAAGTGAAGAATGTGGACAGGATGTATACAAAAAACTGGTAAAAATGTTAAAGAGTAATGGGCCAAGAGCTGATCTTTGAGGTACACCCATCTTGACAAGTAGAGCAGGTGACATTGTGGAGAGCCATTTAACAGACTGGAGTCGGTCACTGAGGTAACTAGCAAACCAGAAAATTGTTGAAGTGGACGTATTCAGGTCAGAGAGTTTGGCCAACAACAGGGGGTGGGAGACAGTGTCAAATATTTTGAGAGATCATGGAACAGACAAGTTCTTTTGACCTAACTTTCATTTGCCTGACACTCATTTTCCTGACCCCATTTGACTGAAATTTCATTTGCCTGACACTTCATTTGACCGACAAGTATTATTAGTAAGAAAATGGAATATGCCCCCTTCCCCACTGTAGTGTGACCCTGGAGTTAGAATATATAGTTAGGGGGGGTGTGGGGGGCACAGCCCCCCACTTCATTTCATATGATATTGTTAACTTTTGATGTAATATTGCTTAGTAAAAGAAAAGGAAGTGGGGGGCTTCACCCCCCACACCCCCCAACTGTATATTCTAACTCCAGGGTCGCACTACAGTGGGGAAGGGGGCATATTCCATTTTCTTGCTAATAATACTTGTCAGTCAAATGAAGTGTCGGACAAATGAAGTGTCAGGCAAATGAAATTTCACTCATTTGGTCTCAGGCAAATGGGTGTCAGGCAAATGGGAGTTACGTCAAAATATATATATCCATATATCTATATCCATATCTATCTGTATATGTATATATATATATATATATATATATATATATATATATATATATATATATATATATATCCATATCTATCTGTATATGTATATATATATATATATCCATATCTATCTGTATATGTATATATGTCTATGCCAGAAGTTTGAGTTTTCAGAAACTTGAAATTCATAGTGTTGAGATGATATGATCAAGTTCCCACAAAAAATGACTTCAGAAAACAAAAGCAATATACCTTTTTTCAACATTTTTGCAGGCGGGGCACTCACACCCTCTGCATACTATATATACCAGCTCTGAAATTGCACTACAATGGGACAAAGGGTAAATTTCCTGATCTTCACTGTACCGCAATCTCCATTCAAGAGCTTTGAGTTTTCAGAAAATCTATCATTTGGTCTCGACCATATCAATTTTGAGTTTCGGAAACTCGAGCTTTTGATAGGGACATGCATATGCATATGTATATGTATATTCAGATATATATATATATATATATATATATATATATATATATATATATATATATATATATTATACTAACTCTGAGGCTGCACTATAGCTGGGGAAGGGGCATACTTCCCAACCCTGGAGCCTGTCAGTCTGGCACATGTGTCAACCATCTGCATTGTTGACCAAAATCTGTCAGCATTTAGAAATATGGTCTAAAGTCATGGCTTCCATATATACATATAAATAGATATAAAAAAAATATCTATATATATATATATATATATATATATATATATATATATATATATATATATATATACACGCTCACAGACACACACAGACACACACACATTATATATATATATATATATATATATATATATATATATATATACACACACACACACACACACACACACACACACACACATATATATATATATATATACATATACACAAACACCTATATTAATTATTTCTATAAAGAGACATGCACACACAAACATACTTCAGCAACAAATTTGCCACAGTAGCATTATAAAATGTTTCTGTAACTGTGGTTTTGTTCTATTAGGAAATAATGTGGGGGCTGCTACTGATGAATAATTTCAGGCTGAGTTTAGCATAACAAATCTGCTTCATTAAGGCTCATTTATCTAGCTAGCTCTGAAAGTTTTTACTGCTACAACTGACTTGAGCGAACAACCACATACAAACAGTAACAAGTGTCCGCAAGGATACGCTCCACATCACTTTCCTCTATTACAAGCATGCCTTCCCCATCATTCTCCTCTATTACAAGAGTGTGCTCCACATCAGTCTTCTCTATTATAAGCATGTGCTTCACATCAGTTTCCTCCATTACACTGCTTTCCAACTTGATGAGGAGAAAAGTAGTGTAAGCTTCCCTATACCTCGGACATGTTTTCCGTAGCAGTAGAATTACTACTTTGGGTGTCTACTGAAAAGAGGCTTCTAGCCTAATGAGACTAATCTGGTAATAAAGGATATATAAATTGTTGCAGTCTTGTGGCCACAATCATTAAAGAAAGCCTGGTTGTAAAAGAAAGTGTAATGTGTACCTTTCCTCATTTTCTTTTTTACCATGAATGGTGAACAGATTATCGCCTGTGCTTCATTAAATTGTTATCTAACCCTAATTCATGATCTTTGGTAGATGCACTTCTGACTTCATACATCTGAAAATAATATTTCCAATAACCTTCCGATTTCTCCAAATACTGCTACTTGCAGTGCCTTTTCTGTTTAAGTGAGTCACAGTTATGATACCTTTAATAAAAAAACAAAAAACAGGAAAACTGATCCGAGACAGCTAAGCTTTCAGCATTTTAGCCTCCATCTGGTACTCTAGGTGAAATGAGAACCTTACTGGTTCAGCTAGATGCTCGAGTATACTCTAGTGAGACAACTGATTGTGCAGTAGATATTTTTTTAATTTGACACCAAATATAAGGCCTATCTAGGCCCCTGATAGACACTATTGGAATCAGTATCTATCTACCTATTTATAGATATCTGAATAATTTACTATAGAATGGTCTCAATCTTAGTCTATGTTTCTGCCTCTGTTTTTGTGTGTGTGTGTGTGTGTGTGTGTGTGTGTGTGTGTGTGTGGGGGTATCTGTGTCAAAATATTGAACTCCCACATCATCAAACAATAAAACAATGAGACCACAAAGCTGAACATTCAAAATAAAGACACATCACAACACCAAATGTCAAAACATTAAACAAGGTAATTGTTTGAGTAATTGTGTGACATCACTGTACAGCTGGATTTTGGGTCATGCCCATTCCCAGCTGTGGTGTGGTCTCGGGAGAATAATTAACAGGGGTTGTGGGTAGCACAGGGCCACCTGCAAAAGTTTCTCTTTGTGGTGTAGTTTACTTGTAGAGTAATGTTTACCTATTTGATGTTCCGAAGATCAATGTTGTACAATTTCATTATTTTGAATGTTCCTCATTCTGGTTTTGTTATTTTAATGTTTCATAATGTGAGAGTTCGATATTTTGACATAGACCCATGACTGTGTGTGTGTGTGTGTGTGTGTGTGTGTGTGTGTGTGTGTGTGTGTGTGTGTAGTTAACAGGAGTGAACGCTCACAGAAGTGAATGTTTTTTGCTACTGTAAAAAAAAAAAAAAGAAGAGAATGCTCATGTGAGTGAACATTCTGTTGAATGGAGCGTCTGTCAGCAACCTTTTACATTGGATTGCAGGGAGGTAAAGGAATTTGCCCTTACATCACTGATGTGCAACCTTGGAGTTAGTATATATAATTAGCAGGGAGTGTGGTGGTAAAAAATATGTTTTTTTTGTTTTGATGTTTATTCATTTTACATTTCGGTGTAAAATGATTGCTTTGTGTGTGTTCACTCTTATGAGTGCTCACAGTTTGCTGATACACACACACACACACATATATATATATATATATATATATATATATATATATATATATATATATATATATTTTATATATAGTGACACAGTATCACTCCAGTGTGTAGGTACTGTATAAAGCTGAGAGGACTATTTGAAGGTGCTCTTCTTCTTAGGATTAATAAACTTGATTGCTTTTTATAGGTTTTGCTTTTAGTGTATTTTTTTTCAGATTTCCACCTGTGAAGAGTGTGGATAGTTTTGGCCAAGCACCTTTCAAATATACCATTCCTCACCATACCTCTTCTGCCAAATGAATAACCTGTTTGGGCTAACATTTCCCTAGGGTTCATAGACAGAGATGTTTTGCTGCTGTTACTGGATGTTCCTTGGTATGCACCTTTTTATGTACAAGCTTGTAGGATCTCTTGAAAATTCTTATAGAATGCAAGGTAGAGACTGGCCAAAAGCTGGTAAAACTGCAACACAGTTTATAAGACTAGCCTATACAGCTACACCCAGAAACATCCATGTCATAAAAAACTTGAACATGAGGATGTGCTGGAATCCTATCCAACTGCTTTTCAATTATACATAACCCATGAAAGCTGGGACAAAACAGAGTGGGTGAAATTCCTATAATCCCACCTGACAGAAGTGACATTAAAAACAAGTATGGCTATGGATGGGACTCATTACACAGAGTACTGTAAACCTTAAAAAGAAGTGTTAGTTAATGGTGGGATGCATTTTGAAGGGCAAGTCATAAAGTTCTACAACTGGACTTCTAATGCTGATAGCTTGTAACAGTTCAAATGCATGAACTGAAACATATTTTAAGTTTGATTAGAAAGTGGCAACAGCGGTAACATGAACAACTTAGAAATTCTTGCAGAAGAAAGCATTAACTATTCTAGTACTTTGTGAAAGTGGATGCAACAAAGAGAGCTTAGGAAGTCTGACAAGTTAGTAACTGTTATGCATTGCGTATTAGGTAAGGACATGATTATTATAATCACAGAAAACAAAGCACTTTGTAAAAACACCCACTGGTAGGTTTCATATATTTTAACAAGCCTTATTTGTATGTTGAGTAGAGTAGGGTAAGGAGAGTGTTTTTTAATTTTGTTGTTAAATACAATACCATCAAGCTATGACAATGTTACAAGTGAATGTATTTCTTTAATCACAAATTCAACAATTGAATAATTGAATGTTAATTAAAATCAGGGTTTGGTAAGGGCAGTATAAAAGAACCCTCCAAACTATGTAACAAATGTCTTGAGAAAGCCTGGGAGTGCCTGGGTGAAAGCGCTTGATTTACAATATATTGGATGTGTTTTTATGTTTTTACGCTGTTCTGGTGAAGCTTAAAAATAAAACAAATTTGCGTTCAGCACTTGGTTCGCAATCCTTGTATCCTGATTTCCTTGGACATGATTATTATAACATAACTGTCTGTTTCTAACCCTACAAGTTGCAATACAAAATGTGAACTCAGACATGTAACAAAAACAATAAGTACAGGTCCACCCAGACTCTGCCACAACTTGTTGTGAAAGAAAGTTTATTTTTGCTGTTTTGTATTTTGTGTTGCTTTATTGCCTTCTTCTAGCAAGGCTCAAATGACAAACCCACCTCCATAGGTATCACAAGGGATAAGAAACTAAGAGTAATGCTACTCAATGCCAGAAGTCTAAAGCTCAAGATGCACGCACTCGAAACTCTCCTTAGCATGGAGAACATCGATATCTGTGCAGTAACAGAAACCTGGTTCAAGGCTCCCGAGAGCACCACAGCACTACCAGGTTATACCTCATACCATGCTTTTCGGCCCCAAAACTTGGACCGAACCACAGAAGGAGGGGGAGTGTCAATATTCGTCAAAGATACCCACACCTCCAGGTTGGTGGCACAGCACAAAGCATCAGAGATTATCCATGTGCAACTAACACTGGGTAAAACTGCCTTCCAGTTTATAGCCTGCTACAGACCACCCTCCCAAACCCAGGAACCCCACTCGGCCTTCCTGAGAACAATGGAAAATATGAAGGTCTGTCCAAACACCATTATATTGGGCGACTTCAACTACCCAAACATAGACTGGGAGCATTACTCTAGCTCCAACACCCTAGCCCAAAGGTTCCTAGAATTTATAAACTCAAATGCTATGGAACAACTTGCTACCACTCCCACAAGAGGGGAAAACATACTGGACCTGATCATCACCAACATGGGGACTCTATGCTCCAGACCAGAAGTGTATCCCTCACTGGTAAGATCAGACCATAAACTAATCTCACTGGATATTCACATCCCGACCTCACCCCCTGCCCAGAAAACCACAGTGAAAAACTTCTGTAAAGCAAATTTCACACTCCTCAAAACCGAGGTGGAATCCTTCAAAGCCCCCAGGCCTGTGGAAAATACGGCCCAGACCGCAGAATCCTTTATAAATGCATTCTATGAACACCTTCAGGAATACATGGATCATGCAATCCCAAATAAAATCAAGACCCAATCCTCCAAAGGCAGACGTCCTGTCTGGTGGACCCCAGCCATAAACAAACTATACAATAGAAGGGGGAAGCTACTACATGATAGAGCAAAATCCCAAAAAGGGAAGGCATCTCTGATCAGTATTAGCAAAAAACTATGGGCATCCATAAAATCGTCTAAGGCCAGCTTCGAGAGAAAAATTGCACAGGACACTAAGGATAATCACAAGGCTTTCTTTAGTTATGTTAGGAACCTGGGTGGGAATTCCCAGATATGCTCAGAATTAGTCCAAAATGACAAAAAATACACTGAACCCACAGACATTGCCAACATCCTAACTAACAGGTTCAGCGCAAACTTCTCCCCCCCCCTCCCCACCAAAAGGGCAAATATCTATCCCAGCAGAGTGCTGCCCCCCTGACATCTCAGATGCTCAGGTAAGAGCCACCCTCTCCAAAGCAAAAAACACAGCATCAATGGGACCAGAAGGTGTCCTGGGCTGCGTCCTACATGAACTCCAAGAAGAGATAAACCCAAACATAAAACAACAGTTCAATCTCAGCCTTACTATAGGATATGTACCCAAAGAGTGGCGTACAGCAACAGTAGTCCCTCTCCACAAAGGTGGTGCCTCAACAGATCCTGGAAACTATCGCCCCATAAGCCTGACTAGCTTGGTCTGCAAAGCTTTGGAAAGGATCATCATGGACCTCATAAATAAAGATATTGGGGGCCTACAGTTGGGAGGGTGGCCTAATGGTTAAGGTGTTTTCCTTACAAACACAAGGTGCAGGGTTTGAGCCTTACAAGGGATAATTGGCTAGGCTTAAAATGGCTCACAAGGGCAGTTAGCCTAGTACTAATCTATGAACCTATGAACCTACAGACACTGGATCCTACCCAGTTCAGCTTTGTTAAGGGCAGATCCTGCCTCTTAAACCTGGTCAATTTCTTTGAAACAGTCACCAAGGCCATTGACGAGGGGAAGGTGGTCCACACAGCCTACCTGGACCTCGCAAAAGCCTTCGATGCAATACCCCACTCGGGCATTATAGATAAGCTCACCAGCTTAAATATAAACTCCTATGTCACTAGATGGGTTGCAAACTGGCTCAAGGACAGAACCCACATGGTTAGAATTGCTGGAGCCATGTCAGACTCCAGACCAGTTACAAGTGGCATCCCACAAGGCTCAGTCCTGGGACCTCTCTTGTTCGGTATATATTTCTCAGAGGTACAGGCCAACACGGAAGGACTGTGGCTGACCAAGTTCACAGATAACTGCAAACTGGGCACCATAATCGACTCTCCAGCCGACACAAGCATCCTCCAAAAGGGTCTCATAGAAACAGACAACTAGTGCCCAAGCCATGGCCTCAAGCTAAACGCCAAAAAGTGTATAGTCATCCCCTTTGGCAAAAACAAAGTGCCCACAAATTACCACATAGGTGGTAATCCATTAAGTACAGAAGAAGTAATTAGGGACCTGGGGGCCCAAGTTGATAGCACTGTCTCATTTGACAGCCACGTGGCCAAAGTGGTTAGAAGAACATTTTCTATAGCCCACCTAATCATGAAGGGATTCACATCTAGATCAGGGGAGGTCATCGTGCCTCTTTACTCATCCCTCATCAGGCCCATAATTGAGTACAATGCCCCTTTTGGGATGTACCTTACCAGATACCTGCAGCAACTGGAAAGACCCCAAAAGTACCTCACCAAGAGGATCAAAGGGCTCAAACAGATGCCATATGCTGCCCAGTTAAAGAAACTCCAGCTCTACTCAGTGGCATACCACCTGCTCAGAGGCGATCTGTGCCTGACGTATAAAGCCATGTCCAGCCCGGAATTAATGGACATGCTGCACCTCAGAAAATCCAAATCCCATGGAGCTATGTGCTCGAGAGACTTGAACCTCAGTACTGAAATAAATAGGACATGCTGGAGGGACAGATTCATAACCCAGAGGCTCCCTTCACTCTGGAATAAAATCCCAGTCCATGTTAGGCAGAGTCCCTCATTGACTCTCTTCAAGAGGAATCTTGATAAGTGGATGGTAGATTGTAGGTTTACCCTGGGTATCACTTCTGTGTCACTGTTAGACAGAGGCACAGTATACTAACCTCGAAAAAGGGCATAGCAAAATTAATTTAAAATGGGTGGCGAAAGCCAAACACACTCTGGCTAGGCTTATAAATGCCCTAGGGCAGATAGCCTAGTATGAACCTATGAACCTATATTGTAATTAATTTTCTTTATACTGTGTTTTACTTGTATTTTGCTTTTGATTGCATATTTAAACCAGGAAATAGACCATAGCTGTGTCACTTGTGAGTCATACAAAAATCATATTTTTTTCTACTCTCCCACCATGGAGCTGTTGTGTTTTTAATCTCAACTGTCTTTCTAGTTACCTGCTCCTTGTCTTAATTTGTCCATGTTATCTTTTTCCCTCTTCTTTTTCATTGACTGTTGTGAGTAAACACAAAGTTATCATTTTATGAAATCACTCCCCTTCAAATATTTAAATTTACCAGCCTTCCCACTGTATTCCATAAAACCAGAATACAAATTGCCTACCATTTCCTATCTATCTTGGTGTTTTAAAATTTGTGTCTTTCCACTTAGATAACAGAAGCTTAAGTTTTTCTCTCTCTTATACCTAACTGCTTAGTGCACATTGCAGCTCTTTTTCCATCTTACCTTTAAAATCTGCAACATCTACTCCAACACCTCTAATTCTGCCCACATTCTGCCTCTCAGTACTCATCTTGGGATGAGTGCTTTTGTTTTATACCTGGTGAGAGAATGAGAACAGGAAGATTATTTCTTGAGGACTGCTGATCACCATAAAGACTAATAACTGCTTCATAAGGTGCCAGTTGGAATTTGTGGTTATATTTTGCTCCTGGTTAAGGAAGGAGCAGGCTGCATAGATTAATGACTCTTTCTGGTTAGGAAGGGAGTGTCTGTGCTTGACCTTCCTGATTGGTCTGGCTGCTATTCAAGGCATCTACCAGGAAAATGTTACAACAAGCCTACAGACCCCTACATATTAATGCATGAAGGATTTCTTGAATGCAGAGCCCTCACCTTAAGCTTAGTAGCAGCTTCATAATGCTCAACATCAACCATATCAGGTATGTGGTGGTGTTGAGTAGATTTAGATACTTGCTCCCCTTCCACAGATGGTTCTCTGATACCTCTGCCTTTACATCTTCTACTCAGGTCATATCTACTTGCTCAGTATTTCCTTTTACTGGATACCTTTTCAAGATTATACAAATATCAATCTGTTTGCAAGATTCGCTTATTGTGGTGTGATTTTGTCATTGTACACACTGAGCCGAAGCATCAAGTTGTATGATGGCTGCTTGCATTTGCCTTAATAATTCTACAAAAATGTCAACCAGCACTCTGTACTACAGTTATGGCAGTATTTTAATATATATGTCAGACATGCTAGCTGATTAACAACTGCAATGATATGTCATTTGATGATTATGTCGATTTAACAGGAATCCACCATTCTCATGAATGTCAGCAAATAGCTACCTTGATGAAAATTTAAATTCCTCTCTCTCTCTCTCTCTCTCTCTCTCTCTCTGTCCACATATGTATGTATATATATATATATATATATATATATATATATATATATATATATATATATGGGATCTGTACGGATCACCGAATGGCAACATAACCGAAACAGATTCATCCGGGCATACTTGCGCAAAAATGCTTTTCACCAAAAGGCACTTTCGCGTAAGTATGACTGTTGCGGAGATCGCACTACAGTGCGGATAAGGGATAATTCCCTTTTCCCCACTGTAGTGCGACCTCAGAGTGGGAATATTTAAGTAGGGGGGGGTGTTTGGGGCACAGCCTCCCATGTGGGGGTTGCAGGGGGGCTTTGATTGTGGATTCAGACTATTGAACTTTCGTTCAATAGTCCTAGATCCATATATATATATATATGTATATATATATATATATATATATATATATATATATATATACATATATATATATATATATATATATATATATATATATATAAGATCCCGACACATGCTTGACTAGCTTATGTCCAAATCACAAAACATTGGACACACATACACAAAAACACTTCACATCGACAAGCGCTTCCGTGTATGTGTGCCTGTTTCGTAGATGGGACTACAGTGCGGGTAAGGGAGAATTCCCTTTTCCCCACTGTTGTGCGATCTCAGAGTGAGAATAATAAAGTAGGGGGGTGTGCGGAGCACATCGGGGGGCAAAGCCCCCCTGCAGAAATGTAGTTTTTTTTTTTAACTACACATACACAGAATCGCTTTTCAATGTTAAGCACTTTTGTGTATGCGTGTTCAATGTTTTGTGATTCGGACATATGCTAGTCGAGCATGTGTCCTAGACCCATATATATATATATATATATATATATATATATATATATGTGTGTGTGTGTGTGTAATTCAAATTGTTGACTACTCATTTGTTTGACAATTTTGTGTGGGTGTAAAAAAGAACAACTGCAAACATGAGTGAATGCTCATTTCCGTCCATCTAATATGGCTAAATTCAAGTCCTATATAACATAGACAAGAGGAGTATGCAGGAAAATTAATGTTCAAGTGAAAAGGTGATGATTTTGAAAATGAGCAGTATCTCATTATTGCAGTTATAGAGTTTATGAATGAGTGTTTATGAGTTAGAATTAGAGTAAGGGTAAGGGGAAATATTGTGCTGTGTGTGTGTTTTGCACCCTCTCTTGTTGTGTTGTGGTACCATTATGGAAGGAATTTTTAGTAACATAATGCATAGGGATGGGGTTGGGGCAAATGTAGGTTTATGGTAAGCCCACAAGAGTAATGTGATACAGGGGATGAAGTCCCCTTGCCCACCCTTACTGTTATATGCTAACCCTAGCCCTGCACAGTATGTTACTAAAAAAACTTTTCCTAACAGTACAACTATTCTAACAATGTTTAACCTGGTTTGTGTAGCTGGAGTTTGCTGTAAGTGGGAGAGAAGTACTCACTCTTTTGTGATTTGATCTTAATAGAATGTTAGCAGTTTGTGCATTCAGTCTTTTTTATTTGTCATTTGAAGTGCACCCTTTTGTTCTGTCTGCCTTTCATGATATATATATATATATATATATATATATATATATATTTTTTTTTTTTTTTATTTTTTTTTTTTTTTGACACACAAACACACACACACACACACACGCACACAGAGACACTAATAAATGAGAAATGGTTGAATGCACTAATGTTGGAATATAAAGCAAACAATGTAATTGATCATTAATGATAGATATTCATTCTATTGAAAACAGAGAAATAGCTGACTGAAAAATAAAACCAAACAGTTTCATTTTCAGATTGGTTAAAAAAACCAACAAGTAGCTCCAGACATAGTTTATCTGAATTGTAGTAGTGTTGTGCAAAGGGCTTTTCTAGTATAAGATGTATGGTAGGAGTTTTGGGTAGAGCCAGGGGTAGGACTATTATACATTAGTAAGGTGGAAAGTAGTAATGGGTGCTAAACCTAACCCTAAACTTGCCCTTGCCTCTGACCTCAGCCCTACATCTTACTAGCAATATACATTTCTGTCAGAAACAAAACATACATGAGATTTTTCTGAGTTTGTGCTACATTAATATCATCTCAAAGTCCTGATATCTGCCAGATAAGGCTGCATGAAATGGTCTAAAAGAATTTGAAAAGGTTGATGGCCATGTCTGGTTTAGACACATTTACAAAGAGGTCATTACTTTGTGGTTTGAACTTTGCAATGACAGGCTTAACGTACCCCCTTTCAAATGCATAGCTAACTTTGATGTTTTATTACAATAATGCAAATGTTAGTAAATTGTCAAACAAAAACCCTTCCCTAGGAATAGAACTAAACAATTTATTTGTTAAATCAAGGTTCATTTTGTTTTATGAATGACACCATCTTGTCCACATTACATAAAATGATAGAAAATAGGCACATTTTTCACTACCTAATAGTTTTAACTTTGCTTTCATATCTTTTGACTGGAGAAGCTTCCAAGCCATTATAAGCTTGTGTTCACACACACATTATGAATGAGTTCCCTAAAGCACTCCCTTTTTGCAGCCCTCTTGTTAATTTTTAAATAAGAGAGCACTCTTAGGCTATGATTTAATAAAAGTTCCTGGGTATTTCTCTTCATTGGATAATCAAGTTATGGTGGCAGGGTTTTGCAGAGACGTAGAAACAGTAAATAATTGCATCAATGCAAATGCTGAAGTATAATTGCAGATATTAAATAAAACAATATTTTGTCTGCCACTCATGATATTGTAACTCATCATGGTAGTAGTACAAACTTGTGCTAACTCCAAATAAGCAATAGTCTGAGTAATTTAAAATAGCAAATGTTTCAGATGGCAGTACATCTCATCAAAGCAGTATCATGCCATACAATTTTCTTCTTGCTTAATTTATTCTGATGTGTGTTTTTATCATTTCTTTGCTTAGTACTACATATTTAACGCCACCTCATTGTGTTGTCATGGAGACAGCATCCTCTTGGGAGACCCCTCTCATGTGCAAAGAATGTTTCAACATCTGACCTTCAGAAAACACTAACCGCAATACAGGTTTTGTTTTGAACTGAAAATGTTGCAGATTTTAGCCAAAGAGCAATAACCACAAAAGTCAGATAAAAACATATTTTTCATTTTGCCACTCCAAAAGAGTATATTCATGAAGTTAAAGAAATCCCATAGATGATTCTTTTGCTTGTGATAAAAGAGACAGGGAGCATTCAGTTTTTAGGAGGACAGTATGTCTGATGAAGGATGTCAAAAACAGACAATATGCACATTGAGTTAGGCAAATCATCAATTCTGACATTCCACAATGTAGCTTTTAATCTATGTCTGGCGTATTATCAAGGGTATCTCCACTGGACCATTAACACAGTCAAGTTGTACACAAATGCTGCAGTTACAGTATTTAAGCATTCTGAACTTGGTTTGGTCCCTATAGTGCATTCTTGTTGCAATACTACTTCAAGTTATTTGATTTCTTAATCCTTGCAAAAAGCTTCATTTCCCTGTCAGGCTGAAGTTAAATAAAAGTTCCTTGGTACAGCTTATAACATTAAAGGTCAGGGATGGAATGGTGTGATAAACTTGTCTAAGATTTTGAAAGCATCACACATTTTTCGTTATATCGCAACAACAGAATTAATGGAATTCTTGCATTTGATGCACTCTATTATGCATTTCCATGAATCGAATGTATTAGGCTGTATAACTTTAATGTCACAAAAGGGCTTAATACTTGTATGCTTGATGCTACAATACATGTTGTCAGTTCAATGATTTTCCTGAGGAGGGGTGGGGGGTGGGAGCTGTATCAGGGCAGGTATACCAGCAACTTTACTGAAATGACACAAGCAGAAACTTTTCAAAACATGATAGAAAACATTTAAAATTCAGACTGTACTAAAATGACTGATGGAACACTATCACTGCCTAAAACTCTGTTCAAAAACTTCCTTAGTACAAAGAAATATGACAAGTTATCTGATTTTACATTTGCCCATAAGCCTGGCTGACCCTGCATTGCCATTATCAATAATTCCTAAACATGTACCTTCTACTGGTAACTTGAATCAGTACAACTGCTGCTGAACAATTATCTTGTGTGTGTGTGTGTGTGTGTGTGTGTATGTATTTGTTTGTGTGTATATATCTATATCTATGTGTGTGTGTGTGTGTGTGTGTGTGTGTGTGTGTGTGTGTGTGTGTGTGTGTGTGTGTGTGTGTGTGTGTGTGTGTATCTGTGTGTGATTGTAGTCTTCAAGATTAAACACTCATATAGGTCTGTTTTTCAGCCTTTTGTCTGCTTTCCATGCAAGAGTGGGGAACAGTGGGGGGGGACTGTGAATTTGCCCTTACCCGGTTGCCATGTGATCTCAGAGTCGGTATATGTAATTAGCAGGGGGTGTGGAAGTGCAGGGTGTGGGGAGGGGGTTGGCCCTAGCAAAAAATGTTGATTATTTTATCTTTTTTGTGTTTTGATCTATAAATATCACTATTTTTATATTCACTCAAGTGACAGTTCACTCATATAAGAGAAAACCAAATAGCTATATGTATATATATCTATATCTATCTATCTGTGTGTGTATATATATATATATATATATATATATATATATATTATATGGGTCTACTTTGAAACATCTAAAACCCATAACATCTAATTTCATAACACTGAGACCAGAACATCTAAATCCCTCCACATATAATGACACCAAACTACCAAACACACTTTTTACTACGTTTCTGCAGGGAGGCAAGCATGCACCCCCATGAATTAAATTTACCAACTCCAACATTGCACTACAGTGGGAAAAGGTTAATTTCCTAACCCCACTGTATCAAGCCCCCCCCTGCAGAAATGTAGTAAAATGGGTGTTTGGTAGTTTGGTGTCATTATATGTCATTATATGTGGAGGGGATGTTATTTTCATGTGATTTGTACCGTTAGACATTATGAAATTAGATGTTATGGGTTTTAGATGTTTCAAAGGGGACCCATATTTACATACATATATATATATATATATATATATATATATATACATATATGTATATATATATTTTTTATATATATATATATATATATATATGTGTGTGTGTGTGTGTGTGTGTATGTATATATATATATATATATATATATATATATATATATATATATATATATATATATATATATATATATTGGGTTTTTTTAAAGGACAGCTATTCCACATTACAATTTTAGCTATTTACTGTTTTAATGCATATAGTTTCATATATATATATACACAACTTTGTTTTGATTTTATAAGTCTTCTGACCATAAATATAGTGATTTGTCTTTGATTAATAGATGCTGATTAGATGATTTAATTAATTTTGTTATTTAAACATTAGTGTTTTACTTCTTGGTCAGATCCTGAAGAAGTCCCAAGTATTTACTGGGACAAAAGCACTTATTTTAGTAAACATCTTGTTGGGATTAAACCATGGTTTTCCATCATTGCATGGTCATCCGACACTACGTGGGCTTACTTTGGTTTATTTGTGCCTTATTTTTGCTGAACGGGCACACACTTCTTATTCTTGGGTTTTATCTTATGCCTTTTAAGTTTATTTTTCAGAAAATGCTCTGGAATGCAAAATGTGCTTATGCCACTAGAGGTGTGACATTCCTCAGCACCTAGGTCTTGATGACAATATGGTGCAGAGGCTGCTCATAGTGTAATGACAAGGCAGCTTAATGGCACTCAGTTTGTGTGACAGTGGTCCTCCCTGTGATATGGCTATCTTGTGGTACATAGGGATTGCTGTCCTTGCATAGGCAACCTAGGCAAACTATGCAGTCATCTGGGGTGCTCATCGATAAGGGGCACTTTTTCAATTTCTCTTCCTAACCTCTCTCTCTTTTTTTTAATTTCATCAAGCTAAAGCAGTTCTCATGGTTAAAAGGTTAAGAGTAATGTATACAGTAATGCTAACGCTGCTTCAGTTACATACACTGTTCTAGACTCTAACCAACCCATTTTTATGTAGATTTACAAGCCCATAATATATGGCATCTTTGAAGTTCTTGCACATGAGATAATCATACTGCTCCTCAGACAACATACTCTCATTTAGGCAATTGCCCTAGTCTTCTTTTATAATATTCACTGTCTCACCACTGGAGTCCAGTAACATGTTTTGCATTTATTAAATAATATTCCTTAAACAAAACCACATCCTTACCCACCTTGTCAGATACTTTCATGATAATACCCATATTAGCACAGGTAATTTCCAAATCTTTTCTCTCATTTCTAAATTATCATAATATTTATGTTTATTCATATTCTTACATCACCCAGACACATGTCACTGAATAACGTCATTGTTTAATGTACTGGGGGATTCGTGGGAATCACACATCATAAGTTTCATAAGTTTATTAAGAGTTCTATTCCAAAGGTTATCAAGGAACATTAAATCCCTAAAGTTTGGTTTGAAGATAGACAAAACTACATATCGAAATTGATTTTGAAAAAAGTTACAGAGTTAGAATTACAAATTGATAAAGCAATCTTGTTCTAAACAATTGAAATATATTGAGAAATAAAATTACTTTGAACCCTGGTTTTACTGTTTTATAGACAAAACATTTTGTTAGAATGTTTAAAGGTTTTGACACAGTTATAAATCTGAACATTTAAAATAACTCTCAGTTCTTGGAATGGAATGTTTTATAAGTTGATATCCGTTTGCCTCTGATGTAATGATAGTACAAAGAATACAGGTTTAAATGCTGACACCTTTTCTCATTATACAAGTTAGAAATAGCTGGTATTCCTTCTTTAAAGTTCCTTTGAAGCATCTGTAATGTATTCACTGACCTCAGTGGTACAAAATAAACTGTTGTGTTAATGAATAGTTCAGATATATGTCATCATGAACAGGTTTCTCATGCAATTCTCATCACTTGAAAAGATTTTTCAGCATGTGACCCATTAAACCTAAAGCCATGCTGACAGTGATATTGACAGGAAGTTTAAATGAAAAGTTGTTTGTAATAGATGGTCTGCACCTGTCAGCCCTGGGTTTCAGGTTACTGGATAAAGCTCTTGCCACATCTATAGTGCCTTTTTTAGGCAAGGTTCAAAGGACAAAACCACCACTGTAACAGATACAAGCATGCAAAATCTGAAGGTAATACTACTCAATGCTAGAAGTCTGAACCTCAAAATGCACTCTTTCGAGGCACTCCTAAAAATGGAGAACATCGATATTTGTGCAGTAACTGAGACCTGGTTCAAGACTCCAGAGAGCACCCCTTCAATACCAGGCTACAACTCTTACCATACTTTTCGGCCACCAAACCAAGACCGAAACACTGAAGGTAGAGGAGTGTCCATATTCACCAAGGATATTTACACCTCTAGGCTAGTTGCCCAACATAATGCATCTGAAATTCTCCAGTTGCAACTAACACTAGCTAAGACTGCAATCCAAATTGAAGCTTGCTTCAGATACCCCACCATGCCCCAAGATTCTCACTATACCTTTCTAAACATACTGGAAAATATTAAGATACAACCAAACACCCTAATACTGGGTGATATCAACTACCCTGCCATTAACTGGGAAAACTACTCGGATGCCAACACCTTTTCCCAACGGTTCTTGGAATTCAAAAATTCCAACTCCCTGGATTAACTAATCCATTGTCCCACCAGGGGCTCCAATATATAGACCTGGTCATTACCAACATGGGAGATAGATGCTCCACACCAGTGCTCACTCCCTCATTGATCTGGTCTGACCATAAGCAAATCACCCTTGACATCCACATCCCACCCCCACCCCCCAGTAAGGAAACCTCTGTAAAAAACTTCTCCAAAGCCAACTTCATGCTACTTAAGTCAGAAGTGACAAACTTCATGGCACCCATGCATATGGGAGCTGAAAGTTCGTCTGCTGAATCCTACACTAAGGCACTGTATGAGCAAATCCACTCATGCATGAATCGTGCCATCCCAAATAGAACCAAGATGCTCTCCTCCAAAAAAAGGAAGCCAGTCTGGTGGTCCCCTGCCATAAACAAACTATACAACAGAAGGAAGAAACTGTTGCAGAAAAGAGGAAAATCCCAGGATGCAAAAATCTCCCTTACAAGCCTCAGTAAGAAGCTGAGATCCCTCATAAAATCCTCCAAAGCTAGTTACGAAAATAAAATTGCTAAATATTTCAAAGACAACCACAAGGGATTCTATAGTTATGTCAAGAATTTAAATGGCAATGCTCAGATCTGCTCTGAGCTACAACAGAATGGCATTAAATATACTGATCCCAAGGATATTGCCAATATCCTGGCAGATCGATTTAGTGCCAACTTCACCCCCTTCTCACCTCCTAATGGGCCCATCTCAATACCAAAAGATTGCCAATTTCCGGTAATCACGGCCACACAGGTAGAAACCGCACTCTCCAAAGCTAAGAATACAGCATCCATGGGACCAGATGACATCCCGGGCTGTGTACTACATGAGCTATAAAATGAACTGGCACCTCACCTAAGTGTCATGTTTAATCATAGCTTCACCTCAGGCTTCGTGCCCACTGAGTGGTGCACAGCTACAGTTATCCCACTCCACAAGGGGGGATCCACCTTGGATCTCGGGAACTACCGTCCCATCAGTCTGACGAGCCTAATCTGCAAGGGCATGGAACACATTATCATGGAACTTATAAACAAAGACATTGGCAACCTTCAAACACTGGACTCACCCAGTTTGGGTTCGTGAAGGGCCGATCTTGTCTCCTGAACCTGATTGACTTCTTCGAATCAGTCTCCAGAGCTGTGAACGAGGGTAAGGCACTCCAAACAGCCTATCTGGATCTCACCAAGGCCTTCGACACCATCCCCCACTCTGGAATCATAGATAAACTTAATAAGCTGGGCATAAATCCCTACGTCACTCGATGGGTTGCTAACTGGCTTACTGACAAAACCCAGACTGTAAAAGTAGCCGACTCCAAATCCAGCTCCAGATAAGTTACAAGTGGAATATCTCAGTGTTCAGTTCTGGGACCGCTCTTGTTTGACATCTACTTCTCTGAAGTACAGGCCAACACTAAGGGACTCTGGCTAACAAAGTTCGCAGATGGCTGCAAACTGGGAGCCATTATTGAATCCCCAAATGATGTGGATATTCTACAAAAGGGCCTTACAGAAACAGATGCTTGAGGCCAGAGCCATGGGCTCAAGCTTAATGCCAGGAAATGTATAATTATCCCCTTTGGGAAAAATAATGTACCCATAAATTACCACATAGGTGGCAGTAAACTAAACATGAAAAGTGTGATGAGAGACTTAGGGACACAGGTGGACAGTGGTCTCACCTTCAATAACTACATCGCCATATCATTCAGGAAATCCTTCTATGTGGCACACCTCATCACTAAGGGCTTTTCATCCAGAAAAAAGGAGGTCATTGTCCCACTGTACTCATCCCTCATTAGACCCATTATAGAGTACAATGCCCCATTTGGTATGTACCTCATAAGACATCTGTAACAGCTGGAAAGGCCGCAGAAATACCTCACTAAAAGAATCACAGGCCTAAAGCAGATGCCTTATGCTAACCGTCTAAAAAATCTCTAGCTATACTCTGTGGCATATTGTCTACTCAGACGCGATCTGTGCTTAACATACAAGGCCGTGTCAAACCCTGAGCTGTTTGACATGCTCCACTTAAAGAAATCCCAATCCCTCAGAGCCACACGCTCCAGAGATCTAAACCTTGTCATCACAATGAACAAAACATGTTGCAGGGATAGGTTCCTGACCCAGAGACTCCCATACTCTGGAATAGACTGCCCATACATGTCAAGCAGAGCATCTCCTTGGCCCTCTTCAAAAGGAACCTTGATGGACTGGATGGGAGATAGGAAATTTACCCCGGGGATTACATCAGTCACCCTGCTAGCCAGGGGTTCAAGGAAGTAAATATTGTGGGAAGCAATATCAGGGGAATTGTTTGGCTAGGCTTGTATAGGCCCTAGGACCTATAGCCTAGTACCAGCCTATGCCCTTATAAGAAGTAACTTTTTCAAGGAAAATACCTTGCAGAAGTAATTGTTCCTTAATTCTAGGATTTGCAAAAAAAAAATCATTGCATTGCAATTGTCTAGGTGGAAACAGATTCCAGATTCAGATGTTTAGTCTTAGATTTCTAATCAGCTTAATCAAACGCTTCACTACTGATGATGTTAAATTCTGTTTTGAAGTCATCTGCATATTTATTGCTCCTGCAGGATTTGCATGTAGGCAAAGTAGCAATGACAACTTTTAACAACAAAGGGCCAAAGAGTAAGCCCTGAATTACACTGCAAACAACTTTACTGTATGATTTTTTTCCTGAAAGCTAGTTCATAGTACAGCTAATAATATAAGGATTTATGTCCCTCTTAGGCTTTGCCTTATGTATTACAAAAGACTGCAGATAATCAAAAGCCTTATCTAGAGCAAGAACTATTCAGACACCAGCAAAGGCCATACCACAGGCCAATGTTATCAGATCATAGAACTCAACTAAACTGGTAGCTCTACAATTAACAAATCCATACTGATGTAGATCTAGTGCACTAGTATTGAGGTTACAATTAGTTATAAGGTCAGCCAAATGTCTTTTAAAACATTTCCTTGAAATTGAGGTAATGCCATTAGATAGGTAGTTTTTAACATCAGATGCTTTATCTTTCTTAAGGATAGGTGATATAGAGTATTGTTTGCACACAGAAAGAATTGCTCATAGGTTCACAGGTTCATAGGATGATACTAGGCTATTGGCCTGGAGGCTCTTGTAAGCGTAGCCAAGAATTTCACCCATGCAGTTTTAATTTATTTTTTTGTTAATCTTGTTAGTCCCTCTAAGCTAGTGGCCCCTTTTCATGGAAGACCTGAGGTGGTGTTTGTACTACTAAGGGAAATTTGACCAGGATATCAAATAATTTACCCTATTGTTTATCATAGATGCAGTGGGATCATCTGCATCTATCTGAGCCACCACCAAATCAAGCAGAAAGCATTTATGTTTAACATTTAATCTGAAGGATGACACAGTTCTAAGCAAATTACTGAAAATAAAATATAGGAAAGAGTCCAAGTCAGCCTTAATGGTTTTAATCATTACAGCAGGTGTTCTGTCTGTGCTCATTGATGTAGTGTTTAACTTTGATAAGGGCTTTCCAGATGTTACTTAAGGATATACCAGGGCAGACTGGAAGTAATAGACTAGATTTCATATATGTACTAGTTCATTTGATAAGTATTTATTAAACTTATCTACAATGGCCTTGGCATAGAAAAGTATTTGATTCTCTACTATCAGAATCAGAACCAGATTGTTGTTTGTCATAAAGGAATTAATATACCCCCAACATCTATTTTATTATTGTTATAGGCTAATCTGGTCTCAAATGTTACTCATTTCTGTTTTATCATAAATTGAAACAACTTTGTTATTCAGTTTATTTTGTTTTATTACTAATTTTCAATAAAGCTAAAAAAGTATTTTTTTCTTATATAACTTAATCACTGCATGACTCCACAACCTTGGGGGTTTTATTTCCTATTTGTTTTTTTTTTTCCTTAAATTCAGGTGTTGATTCCAAACCAGCCAAACAAAATATTGTCTAGGATGGAATAGCAATCCAACATTTTAATATTGGAACTGAATGATGAACAATCCACAGACCTAAGTTCTTAATAGAACTAGTATAGTTAAGTTGAGCATAGCTTATAAAGTGAATTAAAAGTAATTTAGTTGTGGTCTGAATTGCCTAATGGAGTACAGACTTTAATCTGGGAGATTAAGTTGTCAGCACTAAAGGTTATAAAAAACAAAATTGAATCACCTGTGGTGCTGTCTTTAATAACTTGATGAAAACCATGACATGCAATAATTTCCCGAAACTATAGTTCCAAGTATGAGTTGGGATAAGAATTTGACCAATTAATGTTTGAATAATTAAAATCTCCCAGCAATATACATTTTCATGGTGAAGACCTTTATCGAGGAACTAAAGAAACTTATAATGTTTGGATACAATCTTGAGAGGAATGCAGTAGTAAGCTACAGATCTTATAGGATCCATAGAAACATAAATATCAACAATAATTGTCTCCATGTAATTGTCACTGGATATTAGCACACATTGAATACTTTTATAGCTAGAATGAGACCCCCTCCCCATGCTAAAGGATAACTTCCTGTTTGGTGAATCAAGAGATGTATATGACTCAGCATTTATGGTTTTATCTTCAGTTCTTATCAGGAACTTTAATAGAATTTATTATCTATACAATGTATATTGAAGAAATAACATATTATACAATGACTGGGTCTGCTGTTTCTTGGCTTGTTTTTATGTTTTTTCATAAAATAAAGAAAATCATAGTCAATTAGTCTGCCAGAAAGGTCACCTTCCTCATAGTAGCTTAGATGTAACCTGCCCCAAGAAAACATTCAGTTATCATGTGCCAGTATTTCCCAATGAGTTATTATTCTTAGGTTATATACTAACCTATATGGAGTAACTATGTGTTAAAAATACATATCTTAAAAAAATGTAATCCCCATAATGAGGTTATAGAATTATTTCACTGAGGTACACAATGACCAGAATTTCCAAGACAGAAAGTTTCATCTTATTTGAGGTTATAGAATTATTTCACTGAGGTACACAATGACCAGAATTTCCAAGACAGAAAGTTTCATCTTATTTAATGGATTATTGTAAAGGTCATTAGTTTCAACATGAATAACAATAAAGCTATATTTATCTTTCCCAGAAGTAAGATTTCTTAATAGTTTGGGAAGTTGGGTGACATTAAAGCCAGACATTGGTTAAACAGTTATTGAAATCCTGAATGAATCTGTTCCTGTTTTTCTTTCATTTATCTCCATATTGGTTGGTTGATATTAGTCACTTAATTTGCTAAGCCATGTGATTTTAGAGGGAAGCTTTAAAAGTTTGTGTTATGTGTATATGTATCTTTTAACTCTTGATAAGAGCACTTCATTTGAAAATATTTACTCAGTAAAGTGCAATTGTAGTCTAGTGGCATGGTATTATACTTCTTCAGTGCTAGATTCTACTTTTTGTTTAAGGAATACATTTTTTTTTATTTTTCTGGTCAGTCATTGAGGGTTGCAATCACTAAATAATGACTGACTTGAATGAATTTTGTGTCCCTCAAAAATGCATATTAATTATAAATTCTGTTACTCTAGCAATTTTCTAGGTATATGAGAGAAATATATTTAAAATTCATCTCTGATTATGGGCATGTCCCAGATTCTTGCATTAAAAGGTTGACATGTATATTAATGCATTATTGTGTAGGCCTTATTTTTATTATTTCTTTTTTATGTTTGGTGAATGGACAATGGAGAAAACATAATTTGGAATACTTTAAGGAGTATCTATTGTTTGTGTGGAACTTAGTTGTAAAGCATTACATAACCATCATTTTTATCAAAAATATACATTTGAAGAAAGAACAGAAATGGCTATAACTGCTGGGCAGAGGATGCATGTGGATGAAAGTCACTGACTATATTGTTGGCTCAGTTTAAACAGTCATTAATCTAACCTCTGCAGGACAAGGGAACAATTGTGTAAAGTAAGATTAAATACATTGCTGTGATTAATGGATTTGTTAGGTGAAACAAACTTGAATCTGTAGCTATTATTATTATTAGTAACCAAAGTCAGACAGTGAGGTGTATATAGCCAGTAAAAATATAAGCAAATTCTTGAAATACAGAGACATAAGAAGCAAAATATTAGTAGCAAAACTTTATATAAATATTAATACAGTTTGAAAATACAATGTACCATAAAACAGTAGGGGTTATGCCGCAGTGGTGCAGTGGTAGCGTTGTTGCCTCACAGCAAGAGGTTCTCCAGTTTGATTCTTGGCTGGAGTGTGGGGAGTGCCTTCTGTGTGGAGTCTGCATGTCCTCCCCGCGGTTGGGTGGATGTTTGAAAGACATGCGTAAATGGGCATGCCTTCATTGAAGGTTGAACATTGAGCTGGCACCTCAGCATTCATCAAAATCTACTGCCAATCATTAGTGGACCGGAGTTCCAGTGTGGCGACCCCTAAACAGGAAAAGCCGAAAGACAACAACAACCATATAACAGTAGGGGAGAAAAGCCAAGTGATTCTTTTGGATAAACAAAGAAGGAAAAGGCAAAAGCAGATAGTATAGTTGAAGGCATCCTAAAAGAAAGGCTTGGACAGTGGGAAGCAGGAGGGATAGTAAGCTGGGTCAAGAGTAAATACTGTAAGATGTGAATAGGGATGAGTACTAAGATGGTATAGAGTATGAGCAGATCCAGGAATTGGAGATGTCCTTTTAGGTGAGGCTTGAAGGTATAGTAGTGAGGTATCTATCTAACTGATGCTGGAGTACTATTCCAGGTCTTGGCAACACAGTGTGAACACAGACTAAGACCATGTGACCTTTGAGGTGTATAAATAGATAGGAGTTGCTTTTGAGAAGAAAGAAAGTCACGAAGTGGAAAATAATATTGAAGTAGCGAAGAGGTGGTTTGAGAAACTGAGGGATTATAGATTATTTTGTGTGTTAACAATAACTGATTAAATGTAAGAAGGTGGAGGAGTCTGAGCCAATTTGAGGGTTTTTAGTGTAGAGCAGTGGTGTGATTTCAGGTGTTGACCAGTAGCAAATTTAGTTACTTTATTATAGCATTGATTGAGTTTTACTTTAATGGAATAGTGAAGATTAGTTGGAATAGGTGAAGCACATAGATGGGATGGTAAGAGATTTGTGGTGGCAAGAGTTACTTTTGTGGAGTTGGTAAGGAAATTTTTAGCCCTATACAACATGCCAAGCTTTTGATGAGTCTTTTTTATGTTGTTATTAATATGCATGTCAAACTTAAGATTGTTATCAGTTATTAGACCTAATAGCTTGGTGTGTGAAACAACATCAATTACAATATTAAGTGAAGTAATAGTAAAGAATAATAATATAAGAATAATAGACTTTTTTTTTTTGGATTGAGTAGGAGATGATTGTTGGTGAGACAGGCCCCAATGGAACTGAATGCATTTTGTGTTATATTTTGTAGCCAGGTAAGATTGTTAGAGGAGCAGATTAAAGTAGAGTCATCTGCATACTGAATAGGGGTTGCTTGTTAAGAGCAAGCATGAAGATCGGTAATAAAAACGTTGAAGAGGAGTGGATCCAGAATTGAACCTTGTGGCACCCCAGTGCTGACAGGTAAATAAGGAGAGAAACTGAAATTCCATTTAATTGATTGATACCTGTTGGAGAGATAACTGTTAAACCATTGTAAGGGAGTTTCAGTTTAGCCAAGACAGGATAGTTGCGAAAAGAGGTTGCGGTGAGAGACAGTGTTAAAAGCTTTATATACTCTACATCCAAAAATAGAGATAAAACAAAAGTACCTGTATCTCAAGCTTTGTTGACTGTGGCCAGAAAGGATAATGGAGCAGTGGTAGTACTATGTGCAGGTCCAAATCCATGTTGGGTAGGAGAAGGAAGTTTATTATCAAGTAGGTATTGAATAAATAATTTGTGGATGCATTTTTTCTAGAATTTTGGAAAGAGGGGAGAGTATAGCAATAGGCCTATAGTTAGATATATCTCTGGAAATGCCACCTTTTTGGAGAGGAAGTATGAAGAACTTTTTTTCCACAGGGAAGGGGCATAGGCTTCCTTAATAGATATGTTAATGGGTATAGAAACTGGGTAGGCTGTTGAGTCAGCTGCCATTTTTAGATATTCATTAGGAAAATTAGCAGAAAGAGAACAATGTTTGAATTTAAACTTAATAAAGATTTTAGGGGCTGGTTGCAGGGAAAACTTGGAGAGGCAGCTAGTAGGAGGATGAAAGAAAGTAGCAGGCGTGGCTGAGAAATTGTTAGTAATGGAAGCTATACTATTGATGAAATAATGGTTAGTCTGAGATGCTGTATTAGAAGAAGTACAATCATTGGATGCTTGTGGGGAAGAATTAATTCCAGGGTGTAAACTTTATTAATTGATTGCCAGGATTTTTGGACTAGTTTTGTGCTGCTGATTTTGTATATGGAATTGTTTGTTTTGTTTTTTTTATCTTTGTTCACTTGTTTCTTTACTAGGTTATGCAATTCTCTAAAATGTTGTAGGTTTTCTTGTGACTTTTGCTTCTGTTTTAAGTAGTATGTTCAGGCCTTATTTCTGTTTAGCATAAGGGATTTGGTATTGACATAAAGCCAGGGAGAGAAAGTAGTTGTGATTATTTTCCTCCTGAGAGGAGCTAATGTGTTTAAAGTATTTAGGAATATAGAATTAAATTTGTTGACTGCTTCTTCAAGGGGTAAGTATTTATGGAAGACAAAGTAACAGAATTTATTATATTTGTAGAAATCATTGGATTAAAGTGGGTTAAGTTGTGTACAGTTTTGTAAATATGTTGTTTGCAAGGATGTGTGACAAGTCTGACTGCACAGGTAGGGTGGTGGTCACTATTTCAGTCTGGAAGTATTTCAAGTTGAATAAAGTTATTTGAGTGGGAGAATAAAATCCAGTCTATAATAGAACCGGTTTGGTTTGTTGCGTTGGTATAGATTGGGTGAGTTATGAGTTGTGAAGAGCCAAAGAGGTTAATGCTATTTGTAAAGAAAAGAGAGTTACGTTTCTGCCAATCAATGTTAATGTCACCTAATATTATAGTTTCTAAAGAAATATTGGTTGAGACCCAAGATAGGATATCTTCTAGAGATGATAGATTGTTGTCTGGGGGTATGTACAGTACAATAAAGGATTTTATGATTCTTTAAGTTAAGATAAGAGATAATAAGTTCGACCTTGCCAAAGATAGGTACAATATGACTATAAGGAGAAAGAGAGGAGGAGTTTGGATAGAGTGTGGTTACACCACCGGCTTTTCTTTTGCGTCAGTCAGCTCTGAGCATGTTGAAACCTGGGGAAGTACTTCGGAATCTTTAATGTGGGATTTGAGCCAGGTTTCAGAGATTACAAGTATATCAGGCAAGTGTTGGAAAATCCAAGCATGTAACTTGTTCACTTTATTGCATAGACTACTCATGTTTATAGAGATAAATTTAAGCTTGTTGTGTGATGCTGGTGTTTTGGGTTAAGGGTGGTGAGGGTGTGAAAATGGGAAAGGTATTAGGATGAATGTCACCACAGAGTAACTGAAATTGAAAGAATAAACAGGATAAGAAGGATTTAATTTTGGAATTAGTATATTTGATGTTAGACAAATATAGTAGCAAGTGATTCAGCTTAAATCTATCAAAGAAAATAGGGTTGATGGGAAATAGATGAGGAGTGATAGGCAGGGAGCAGTGATATGTGAAATGGGGGAAGGGGCAGTGCCAGTAGGACAAAAGAATCTAGGTGGAATTAGTGTGAGATATGATGAAAGAGAGAAGATGATTAAGGTAGGGTGAGTGAGACAAACATGATAAAATAGATAGGAAAGGAATAGAAAGGGAGAAAAGAGAGTGAGTAAGAGAAGGTTGTAGTAACAGAGTTTGGCAGAGGGCTAGGAAATGTTGAGGAAGTTAGACAGGTAACTTTGTGCCATAGTGGGGTAACGATGAAGGTGAAGGAGTAGAGGAATGATTATGAAGTTGGATAGAGTAATTAAGTGTATTACTGAAAGTTAGGTTGATTGGAGAGAGGGGTATATTAGCTGTATAGTACAGCAATTATAAATTAGTGAAGTAGTAGGAAGTAAGCTAGGGATAGAAACAGGTGTATATGAAAGGAAAAAGCGTAAAGTAAGTTGGTAGGAAGGGTGTGAGGTGATTATAGTGATGAGTTGATTGGGTGACCATGAGGAGGAGGTGGGTGGAGAAATTAAAGGAAGGGGTGTGGTGCAGTATGGTATAAATAAGGAGGAGGGAGTGGGTGAGAATTGGGGGTAGAATAGGGGAGTGAAGTGAGACCGAGGATAGCAAGAGTGAACAGAGAGGGTTGAGACTCCAAGTGTCGGTGGAATGCCAGGTAAGTCTTCACAAAACAATCAGTGAAGTAGCTGCAGTAGAAGTAGCTAGAAACCTAAATGACGTTACTTAGAGTAGTGTCAAGAAAAAAAATAGTACGTTGGTGATCATACGGTAGAATGCACTCCACTGTTAGTAGAGTCAGACCTAAGGTCTTGTTTTGCAATTAGTTATCTGTTTATTCGTGTATTTATCAATTAATGTTTTTATTTCTCTGTCTCTTTTTATATTTTGTAATAAATTAAGTTGGTGAGGATGGCCGTACTAAACAAGGCAAGAGGTTACCACTCTTGGGGGAGTGTGCACACTGTAGCTATGCTATCTTTAGTTAAAAAGAACTAAGTACAATATTAGAACTAGCACTGTAGAGAGGAAATGAAGTGCAGCATTCCATATGTCTAATGGAATTAATTCTATGTGTAAAAACAAAAACATAAGAAATGAAGTGCAGCATTCCATATGTGTAACGGAATTAATTCTATGTGTAAAAGCAAAAACATAAGAAATGAAGTGCAGTATTCCATATGTCTAACGGAATTAATTCTATGTGTAAAAACAAAAACATAAGACACCTGCACAATTAATTAATGAAAGAAAATGCCAACGCATTCTGACTCTATTCTTCAATGCTGGCAGGGAAAGTATTATGCTCCACTTGATAGTGACTGTGCAGGGCCGTTTTGCCACAGGGAGACCAGGGAGTGTAAGAGGGCTATAAAGAATGGAAGGTAGACGTTAGGAAATGTGGATTATAGTCATTATGATATTCCCAAGATAAGTACAGTGAGTGAGACCGAACTAAATATAATATTATAGGGATAACAGCATGTCGAGAAACAATGACAAATGGGAACAATTATTGATAGGCACTAAACAATCATATTTTACATAATTAAATTATGTGTTTATGTTGTACTCTAGTAGGTTATCAGCATTAGTACAAGAGTAACAAATTAAACAGAGCAGGAGCGAAGGAGCCTTAAAAGGTACAGCTCTAACCAGCTATTATTTATCAGTAGCAGAGCTCTCCACAATCATCTGAGCCCGAGCACTTTTGAGGGAGATGGCATGTTACATGCTGCAGGGCATAGTATAACATTTAAAAATATGTTAACTTTTCTAAGCACATGAACAGCTGTTAGACCTAATAAACACAGTGAATCACTGAGCTCTACAAATGCAGCTGTGAAAAGGCAGAAAGCTTATGAACTGATTCAAGGCTATAGAAACACCTACAGCTGCAAGTCTAAGGCAGTAAAAAAAGAAATAAATATTCGCATTACCATATGTTGCACACAGTACAGACATTCATTAAAAAGCAAGGCTAAAGGTATTAACAATATGTACAGCCTGGGACTCAAATGGTGTGCACACTCCTGTAGGATGGAGAACAGGGGAACCTGAGTGTAATCAATTGTGGTATGAAAAATGTCGCCAGCTAGAATAGCACTTAAAGGATGCAAAGCATCGTGGGAGCTGAATTGGAACTGTACAAAGGTATGTAAACAGACATAAAAAACTAAAAAGGGGCTTGAGACCCCAAGTGTCAGCATAGCACCTGGTAAATTGCAAAATAACAATCAGTGAAGTATCCGCAAGAGACATGGATAAAAGTTTAAATGAAGCCGCCTAGAGTAGTGTGAAGAAAATAAAAAAGAAATAGTAAGTTGGTGAACATCGGTAGAATGTGCTCCAAAGTTAGTAGAGTCGCATGTAACGTCTTGTTTTGCTTGCATTTATCTATTTATTCTTGTATTTATCAATTAATGTTTTCATTTCTCTTTTTTTTATTTTTTTATTTTATAATAAATAAAGTCAATGAGGATGGCCATACTAAACAAGGCAAGAGGTTACTACTCTTGGGGAGTGTGCACACTGTATCTATGTCTTTAGTTAAAAAGAACTAGAACTAAGTACAATATTACAACTACCACTCCAGAGGAGGAAATAGAATACAGTATTCCATATGTCTAGCAAAATTAATACTACGTGTAACAAAAAATAAGACACCTACACAATAAATTAATTAAAGCAACTGCCAAAGAGTAGTGAATCTATTTTTAAATATTGAGAGGTAAAGTATCATGCTCCACACACAATAGTGACTTTGCAGGGATGTCTTGCCCCAAGGAGTATAGGAGGGACAATTAATGAATTAAAGCAACTGCCAAAGCATTGTAAATCTATTTTTCATTGCTGGGCGGGAAGTAGTATTTTCCACACACGAGTGTGACTGTGCAGGGCCATCTTGCCGAAGGGAGGCCAGAGAGTGTACAAGGGACAATTAATTAATTAAGGTAACTGTCAAAGCACTGTGAAACTAATCACTGTTAAACAACAGTCAGTGATCAGCTATGTCTATAGAGTCACACAATGTACTGTGTTTGCTGAAATAGGGAGGCGATTGCAGTGTATTTAAGAGTAACAAGTTCATAGAATCACAGGATCATAGGAAGTCATTAGGCTATTGGCCCTAGGGCCCTTACAAACCTAGCTAAGTTCTACCCTTATTTCCACGATCAGTACCCATTACCCAATCCAAGAGGAACACAGGTGGAACCTCTGGGGTGAATTTATGGTTACTCATCCAATCGTCAAGATTGCATTTGAAGATGGCCAATGAAGTGCTCTGTTTGACATGAAGGTCTATTTCAAAGGTGTGGTAACCTCTGGGAGACAAATCTGTCCCTCAAGTGGATTCTTTTTATGTCACATACTAGGTTAATGTATTTAGAGCATAACCCGTACACCATATGACTTATGGAGATGCAGCATTTCCAATAAAGTAGGGTGGGAGACTGCCTTGTATGCAAGGCAGAGATCGCCTCAGAGTAGTCTGTTTGTATCTTTTAGCATTTCCCGGTTAGGGGTCACCACAGCGGAACTCCGGTCCGCTAATGATTGGTAGTGGATTTTTATGTACCAGATTACCAGCCCTGATGCACAACCTTCAACGAAGGCATGCCCCATTCATGTATGCCTCCACACAGAAGACGCTCTAGCTGAGAATCGAACGGGACAACGTCTTGCTATGAGGCGACAACACTACCGCAGCACCACCACCAAAACAGAATAAAGTGACAATGATTTCAGATGATCCACATAGGACAGATGTCGAAGAACTAGAATTTTCCTTGTGAAGAACCTTTGTGGTCTCTCCAGTTGCTGCAGGTGCTTATTATGGTACATACCAAAAGGGGCATTGTACTCAGTTATTGGCCTGATGAAGGGAGAATACAGGGAGGTTATAACTTCTTTTTTTCTGGAGGCAATGCCCTTACTTATGAGATGATCAATACAGAATGTCCTTCTTACCACTGTGGAGACATGGTGGTCAAAGGTGAGGCCGCTGTCAACCTGAGTGCCAAAGTCCCTCGCCACTGAGTGCATACTTAAGGTGTTGCTATTGATGTGCTAGTTAGAAGGAATATCACCCTTACTGGAAGGGATGATGATAATACACATTTTTGCATTGAGTTTAAGGCCATGACTTTGGCACCAATCATTTGTTTGAGTAAAACTCTATTGTAGGATGTTGACATTATTTGGAGATTCTATAACCACTCCCAGTTTGCAGTCAGCAGCAAACTTTTTCAGCCACAGACCTTTAGTTTTTGCTTGTACTTCAGAGAAATAGATTCCAAAGAGTAGAGGTCCCAGGACTAAACCCTGTGGAACACAATTGGTCACAGGTCTGCTGTTGGAGGTGGATTCCCTTATTTTGACTATATGGGTTCTATCAGTGAGCCAGTTAGTGACACATCTAATGATATAAGGGTTGATACCTAGCCGTGTGAGTTTGTCAATGATGCCTGAGTGAGGGATAGTGTCAAATGCCTTGGCTAAGTCTAGGGTAGGCTGTATGCAGATTTCCCTTCGTCCATGGCATGATCTCCCTTTGACAAATCCAAACTGAATAGGGTCAGGTGATTGGAAATTACCTATATCTTTATTAATAGGTCCATGATGATTTGCTCCATGGCCTTGCAGATAAGGCTAGTCAAGCTAGGGCTGTAATCGCAGGGTCAGTGAAAGCACCACCTTTGAGCAAGGGAATAATAGTGGCCATTTTCCATTCAGCTGGGACGAAGCTGGTGCTTAAACTATGATTGAAAAGAGTATCCAGTGGTGTTGCTAATTCTTGTCGGAACCCATGTAGGACACAGCCTGGGATGTTATCAGGTCCCATAGATGCTGTGTTCCTGGCCTTAGAAAGGGCATTAATGACTTGCTCTTTAGAGATACTAGGTAAAGGACAGGTGGCAGGGATGTCATGGGGTACATGTGGCAGGGACAGGGGAGTGACGTTTTCACAGAACCTGTCAGCCAACAGGTTAGTTATGCCCACAGGCTCAGTATATGTGGTATCATTAACTACCAGTTCAGCACAAATCTGGGCCTTTCCTTTGAGGTTACAGATGTAACTAAATAATGCCTTATGGTTGTCTTTAGTTGAGGAAGCTAATTTGGATTCATAGTTTGCTTTGGAGGAGTTCACAAGAAGTCTTATTCACTTGTTTAAGCTGATGAAGGAGTTTAGGGCTCCTCCCTCTTATTCTTAGATAGCAATTTCTTCCTCTTCTTGTAAAGCCTTCCAATTGCAGTTGTCCACCAGGCAGGTTTGCTCTTCCTTGAGGAGCTTGATTTGGTCCTATCAGGTGCAGCTGAGTCAATGCAGTTATAAAGGTGTTTGTATAAAGCATTGGTGTAGAACTCAACATATTTGCCAGTTCTATCTGAGGGGGGAGGTGCAGAGAAGCTATTTATACCATCCAGTAAGAGGTTATAATCTGCTTTGGAGAAGTCATGGGGTACATGTGGCAGGGACAGGGGAGTGACGTTTTCACAGAACCTGTCAGCCAACAGGTTAGTTATGCCCACAGGCTCAGTATATGTGGTATCATTAACTACCAGTTCAGCACAAATCTGGGCCTTTCCTTTGAGGTTACAGATGTAACTAAATAATGCCTTATGGTTGTCTTTAGTTGAGGAAGCTAATTTGGATTCATAGTTTGCTTTGGAGGAGTTCACAAGAAGTCTTATTCACTTGTTTAAGCTGATGAAGGAGTTTAGGGCTCCTCCCTCTTATTCTTAGATAGCAATTTCTTCCTCTTATTGTAAAGCCTTCCAATTGCAGTTGTCCACCAGGCAGGTTTGCTCTTCCTTGAGGAGCTTGATTTGGTCCTATCAGGTGCAGCTGAGTCAATGCAGTTATAAAGGTGTTTGTATAAAGCATTGGTGTAGAACTCAACATATTTGCCAGTTCTATCTGAGGGGGGAGGTGCAGAGAAGCTATTTATACCATCCAGTAAGAGGTTATAATCTGCTTTGGAGAAGTCTTTTAGTTTAGTTGCTGCTGGGGGGTCAGGTGTGATCGTTACTTCAAATGAGACTGATTTTTGGCAGATCTCATCAGGGAAGACCTCACAGTGGGGGTGCTACAGTGGTCCCCCATATTGGTAAACACCAGATCCAGGATGTTCAAACCCCTTTTGGGGGTGTCGACCAGCTGGTGCAGGGTATTAGAGTTAACAAAGTTGAGGAACCTTTGGGCAAGTGAGTATGAGCACGATGACTTGAATAGGTGTCCTGCCAACAGTTAATTGCACCTGAAGTATCTCCAGGGAATCAGGCTGTTTGACCAATCTGGAGGTGTATTCACCTTTAATGAAAGTTGATACACCGGCTCCTTTAGGTTTCACTCCTTCAGTTTGAAGTCTGAACGTGTGGAAGCAGGTGTAACCTGATATGGTTGGGGTGCTGTCCACAGCCTTGAACCAGGTCTCCATGACTGCACAGTGTCTGCATCTTCCAAGGTGAGAACTGCTTCCAGTCAGAACAGTTTCGTGTTAAGACTCCTAGCGTTTATCAGCATAACCTTGAGGTTGTTTTTAGATGGCGTTTTATGTCTGGAATTATGCTCTTGAGACATTGCCTGAAACAGTGCCTATGGGAGCGGCGACAGCCTTAGCCAGTAGTTGAAAGCCCAGTCAATGGATGGGTAATTAAAGTCACACAAAACCACAGTGTTTGGATGTATCTTGATAGACTCAAGTAGATCCAAATAGGCAGCGTGGGTGTCCTGATTCATGCAAGTGGTCCGGTAGCTGGCGATTACTTGAATAGGTGTCCTGCCAACAGTTAATTGCACCTGAAGTATCTCCAGGGAATCATGCTGTTTGACCAATCTGGAGGTGTATTTACCTTTAATGAAAGTTGATACACCGGCTCCCTTAGGTTTCACTCCTTCAGTTTGAAGTCTGAATGTGTGGAAGCAGGTGTAACCTGATATGGTTGGGGTGCTGTCCACAGCCTTGAACCAGGTCTCAATGACTGCACAGTGTCTGCATCTTCCAAGGTGAGAACTGCTTCCAGTCAGAACAGTTTTGTGTTAAGACTCCTAGCATTTAGCAGCATAACCTTGAGGTTGTTTTTCGATGGAGTTTTACGTCTGGAATTTTGCTCTTGAGACACTGCCTAAAACAGTGCCTATGGGAGCGGCAACAGCCTTAGCCAGTAGTTGAAATCCCAGGGGTGACAGATGAAGACCATCTCTGGCAAAGCATCTAAGTCTGTCGGTCATGTCAGCCCCAGCTGACAGATACTGGATCCCCTTAGAATGACACCAGAAACCAAGCCAGTTATTGAAGTCAATCGTTTTCTGTTTAAATTAAGGCATCATCCTAGGTAAAGGTGAAATGCTGCTTAAGGCTAGGGATATACCTACCAGGGAAGTAAATAGTGTAGGAAAAAATAGCCAGGGAATTGTTATGGCTAGGCTTGTATAGGCCCTAGAGCCAATAGCCTTGTACCAACCTATGAGCCTATGAACCTATGAACATATGAGACACATAGCTCAGTCATGTTGGTTTTCATATAGTTCAGAGAGGTACGTCTCAAGTCGTTCAGACCAACACTGACTATGACACCCATGTTGACCAAGCTGGCTAGGAAAAGTGTGGGAAATTGTCTGCTCATAGTGTTAAGTAAATTTATGTGATCAGGAAAAGAGGTCACACTTAGGAATGGCTAGTATTGGAGGTGTGTTGTTACCTCTGAGGCTAGGTTTAGTGTTCCTCCTGATAGTGGAGCAGGGCTGCGAAAAAACTCTGGAGGACCACAATTTAAGTAAGAAAAAAATGTAACAAACAATACTTTTGCATCTAAACCACCAACAGTAACCACCGCTAGGCAGCAGTGCACGATCGTGTGCTACATGCAGACAAATGCAATCGCAGGCCTTAAACAAAACAAGAGATAACCCTTTTAACTCAAACTAGTTAATAAAGACATTCTCTATGAACACTACTCCAATCACCCTCAACAAGATGGGACCCAGACAGCACTCTCCTCCAACAAGGGTGCAGACGGGCCTTCAGCTACATGGATGACTTGAACTTGATGCTCAGAAGTTACAAAACAGACCCAGAAACAGCATGCCTGGAACTGGGCTATGTAAAATCGGGCAAAAACAGTTCAGACAATTCAAGAATGCAAATACAAATTAAATGTGCAATATAAGAGCAAAACAGGCACTTATACTTAGTTGGAAATAATGTCTTTCATTTACCATCACAAACATCAGTCTTGCACATGATAGTGTCTCTCTTTGTATGTTTAGTAGGAGCAAAATGTGTATGAAAGTAAATGCTCATTGGCCCAATGGAGAAGTGAGTAGAATTGCCACTTCACAGTGCTTGGCTCTGCTTACATTTTTGTTTTCTACACAGAATCTGCAAGACCTCCTTGTCTGTGTTTGGCAATATGCTTGTGGTCTGGTTTCCTCTGGTACCCCAAGGACATATCATATATGAATAGGGGTTGGCATTCCACCACTTTACCTAAAAGTGAACATGCAGTGTATGTGTATTTGTGTTTTCACATCTTGGAAAAGACCTTACTTGTCAGGGGCAGTGTGTGTGTGTGTGTGTGTGTGTGTGTGTGTGTGTGTGTGTGTGTGTGTGTGTGCGTGTGTGTGCGTGTGTGTGTGTGTGTGTGCGTGTGTGCGTGTGTGTGCGTGTGTGTGCCTGTGTGTGTGTGTGTGTGTGTGTGTGTGTGTGTGTGTGTGTGTGTGTGTGTGTGTGTGTGTGTGTGTGCTTTTTTATCTTCTGAGAAGTAATAAAAATGCAATCAACAAAGTTTTACTTTTCAAAAACAAAGTGTAAAAAGCATCACATAACATTCAGAGATGTATAGCTCCCAGAGGCATAGTGGCTATTATACCCTAGACCAGTGGTTCCCAAATTTTTCGATTCTCGACTCCCTTGCTGAATCCAGGTTTTCCCAAGGCACCCCCATGGTGCACATAAAGTGCATATTTCATTAATTTATTTGACATTTGTTTAACAAGACTGCCCAACTGGACTAGAAGACCTGGGAAAAAAAAATACAATAAAAAGACATTACCAAAAAAGTGTACCTTCTGCTTAACAGCATAACACTGATCTACTATGGTTGAGAGGTAAGCAAACCTAATGGCAACCTTATTAATGTTAAGTTTATAAGAGCAATATTTAAAATCTGTCCCTATTA
The DNA here is from genome assembly GCF_019279795.1 of Protopterus annectens. Taxonomy (NCBI): domain Eukaryota; kingdom Metazoa; phylum Chordata; order Ceratodontiformes; family Protopteridae; genus Protopterus; species Protopterus annectens. The sequence continues at coordinate 997,786,497 of NC_056732.1, read as the reverse complement.
TTTGGCTCTGTCCAGCATACCCCTCAACTGTATAGATTTTTGCAGAATGTCCAGATTTTTGCCTTATATTTTTTTTGTCTTTTTCTCATAAAATTGTTGTTTTCTGGCAAATCACTGGCAGATCACTGAGGTTGAAGTCAGAAAATAATGACAGACGACGAAATCAACACGATTAATTACTGAAATACACTATAACAATACTACATATACTGACAAGGCAGATATCATGAAGACCTTTGAAAAAATTTTTAATCAGATTTGCGGCGAGCAGCAGACACTCTTGCAAGATAAAGACAGGAAAGATTTTCTACAGAAAATCACTTTCCCTAATATTGATAAGGACTTCTATAGAGATTTAATCAAACCGATTGCAGTTGAGGAGGTGCTAGAGACAATCAAGAAACTAAAGCCTCACAAAGCCCCAGGGCCAGATGGTTTGACCTCGGAATTCTACAAATCTTTTAGTGAGATTCTGAGTAAGGTATTGTCACAGACTTTCAATTATATCATTCTAAATAGAATTAATGATCCTCATTTTAATGCCTCAAGGACAGTTCTGATATTGAAGGAGAAAGGTGATTCCAAAAATCCTGATAACTATAGGCCCATATCACTTTTGAATATCGACATGAAAATCATGATATCCATTCTGGCGAGTAGACTGAAAAAGGTAATAAATCTAATAATATCAGAGGAACAGGCGGGGTTTATGGATGGAAGACAGACCACGGACAATACCTTAATGCTTCATACCTTAATCTCTTATGCGAAATATAAAAACCTGAATTTGTATGCCCTAATAATCGATGCACAGAAAGCATTTTATAGGGTTAATTTGTTTTATTTATTTGATATATTACCATATTTTAATATACCGCAGGAGTTTATCTCAACGTTAAGGATACTATACAATAATGCATACACAAATTTATTTATAAATCACGAATGCTCGAATAGGATACAAATTAAAAATGGTACCCGACAGGGCTGCCCATTATCTCCCATCTTATTTAATCTGTACTTGGAGCCCTTATTTTTATACCTTAAGCAAAATGTGTTTTATAATTCTCCAGTACTGTATGGGATAAAGGTTAGGATGGCTGCCTTCGCAGATGATTTAAACATATATTGTACCACACCTGTTTCCGATACTGAAAAAATATCAGCTGCAATAGAAAGCTTTGAGAGAATTTCCAACTACAAGCTAAATTTTAAAAAATCTAAAATATTCCCATTAAAGACACCCACACCCTTTTCAATGCTACTATTGATAGGACAAGTAATGACGGAAGAAAGGATAAAATATCTGGGGATTGCATTTTCAACTGAAAATAGAGATTTTTTTTATAAACAACGTAAAGTCAACTGCAGATCAAATAACATTGGATTTAGAAAGATGGAGTAAATTGAAGTTACCAATGATGGCAAGAGCAGCAATTATAAGAATGATTGTTCTTCCCAGAATGTTATATATTTTTAGAGCTGCACAACTCAGAATTACGAAAACATTCTTTAAACAGCTTCATATAGGATTGGGGAGATTTCTTTGGGAACCCAGGAAGACGAGAATATCATATGAAAAATTGATGGCTCCAAAAAATAAGGGGGGGGCTGGAGTTACCGGATTTTGAAATTTACTATTTAGTGATTCAGGCCAACAGGATTTTAAAGACGTCTTACTTCGACAGTGATAGTAGAAAATGGACCCAAATGGGTGCTCCTAACGTATAAGCATATAAGTGAAGTGGGAGTCAATGTTAAAGCATTACCCTTTCTGAATAATCGAACAATGAGTAAATATAAGTTAATGGAGCACATCAAGAGCTATGTAACGGCAATTCAAACTCTTTTTGCTTCCTTAAACTTACTACAATATATGATGGTTTTCCAACCGTTTCATGGGAACCCAAACTTAACAATTGGTAGTCAATTGATAGATCTAAAATAATTCCCCTTAATTAAGGAGTTAACTGTACTCGATTTATATCCTTTTCTAGGAGTAGCAGTACATGATATTTTAAAAGAAATGGAACTTCCTATTTCCTATTTAATTATTGTAAGACAGCTAAAAGACTTGGTAATAAACTATTTTAATAACTTTGAAATGAAAGGGGTGGACTTAATCACTTCTCGTAATCTGTGGGAAGCGCTGTTGCAGGATAGAAAATATATAACCGCAGCATATAAATTGATAAAAGAGAGGAAGTACAACAATTATATTCTTTTATCGAGTTACTGGAGGGAGAAATTGATATTGTCAGATGACAATAAGATATTGGAGGCATTTAGTTTAACATTAAAGTCCGTATCCCGTCAAAAATTGGTATTTACGCAGCTGATGATATTTAACAACGCATACTATACTCGTCTCACTCTTCACAAATTTGATGCGAAGAATTCACCCAAATGCCCACAATGCTTAGATCAGACAGTGGATTTGCTTCACATGTTCTGGAGTTGTAAGTGCATTTATAAATTGTGGAATTCACTAAAATTGCAGTTACAAAAAATGGGCTACCAAAACTCAACACTCTCTTGGGAGTTTATGATTCTTCATATTCCCCCGGAGAATTTAGAGAAATCAAAAAGGATTGTAATTATGAATATTTGCTTATTAATGAAATTATATATAGCCAAGAATTGGTTGAACCCAGCCCAGACATCGTGGGAAAATTTCAGATTGTTGGCAATAAAACACATCTTAGCGCATAAACTGTTAATTAGTGACCATAAGAAACATATCAACAATATAAAAATATGGGAGCAAATTTTTAATATTGTGTTGGCTTAGAGGTTCCTATCCACTTTTTCTCGGGACCCAGAGTACAGTGTAAAATCAATCTTAGACTAGATAGAGGAGGTAGAGAAAATACAGATTGTTGGCTTTGATTTGTTAATGTTGTTTTTTTTATTTTATTTTTCCTTTTGATTGTTAGTGCTGTACCTATGATCAATACATGAGGTTGATATATAATGTGAAGTTAACCATTGGAAGCATTTTGTATATATTGTACATAGTGTGTGAATTTGTAATATGGTTGTGAAAAACAATAAAAAATGATTATTGAAAAAAAAAAAAAAGAAAATAATGACAGACAGTTGAGTTTCATACCCTTCAGAAAATTCATGCTAATGCAACACCTGCATTTCTATCAACTTTCTAAGTTTGTGAGAGCAGTACATAAAAGTGTCCCTATTTTGTGCCTTTGTACCTCCATTATTTTTGGCTTTGTCCAGATTTCTTGGTCTAAGAGGGTGAGAGGTATGTGTTCAGTGGTATGGTCCAAACTTACACAGACCTCATTGCTGCTGCCAGGGATCACTCTCACTCTTCACTCTCTCTCCCCGTGACCCCCCCCCCACACACACACACACAGTCGCTTTTGCATTTCTGCACACATTCACTCACACACATCGCTCTCACGTTTTTCCGATCCCTCACACAGTCATAGTCACTCCCTCATTCATACCTGCATTCACTCACACATCACTCTTACTCTCTCAGTCTCACACACACACACACACACACACACACACACACACACACACACACACACACACACACACACACACATACACACAGTCACTTCCTCATTCATACCTGCATTCACTCACACATCGCTCTCACTCAATCAAACACATACACAGTCACTTCCTCATTCATACCTGGATTTACTCACATATCACTCTCACTCTCTCCCGATCAAACATACACACACAGTCACTTCCTCATGCATACCTGCATTCATTCACACATCGCTCACACTGTCTGTCACACCCACACTCCACACACCCACTTACGCATTCATTCATACTTCGCTCTCACTCTCCCAATCTCACACCCACACTCCACACACCCACTTATGCATTCATTCATACATCCCTCTCACTCTTCTGATCTCACACATACACACACACACAGTCAATTCCTCATTCATACCTGCATTCATGCACACATTGCTCTCACTCTCCCGATCTCACACATACACACACACACACACACACAAAGCCACTTCCTCATTCATCAATGCATTCATTTACACATCGCTCTCACTCTCCCGATCTCACACACACACACACACACACACACACACACACACACACACACACACACACACACACACACACACACACACACACACAATCACACACACACAGCCACTTCTTCATTCATTCCTGCATTCATTCACCCATTGCTCTCACTCTCCCGATCACACACACTCACACACACACACACACACACACACACACACACACACACACACACACACACACACACACACACACACACACACACACACACACACACAATCACACACACACAGCCACTTCCTCATTCATTCCTGCATTCACTCACACATCGCTCTCACTCTCCCGATATCACTCACACACACAGGCTCTTTTGCTTTCATGCACATATTCACTCACACATACAGACAGACATACATACACTCATACAGACATTCACTTACCTGGTGGCCCAGTTCCAAGTGTTCCACGGCCCAGTACTGGTCCGTGGCCCGGTGGTTGGGGACCGCTGCTATACTAGATGCCAGTTCTGATAAAATCTACAGTGTATGTCTAGACTTAGTTCGCTGTGATCTAATAAGCTTACCTGCAAAATAAACCACAAACTGTTCACAGTTTATTTTGCAGCTAAGCTTATTAGTTTGCGGCACCTCTGTGAGGAAGCCGTGGCTCCCCAGGGTGCTGTGGCACACACTTTGGGAACCCCTGCCTTAGACTACATCACTTGAGTGTGACATGGACCTAATGGTTGCCTTTGCTATCAAGCCCACCTATTCTAAAAGTGACCCTGCTCAGTTATGTGTACAAAAGTTGCCGTAGGTTATGTAGGGACTATGGACAGTCTAGTCATTATTTCTTTAACTTTTCTCATAAACACTAGAGGTGTGTACAGAAGGCTACTATAGCCTTTATATAGCCCTTATATTGTATAGCAACAACATGTTGGAATATATTACTGTGGTCATTATTTTTTCACTTTCCTCAGAATGGGTATGGGTGTGTTGAAAAGATGCAAGAAAAAGTAAAGTCAAACAGTCAGACTGAATTTATTTCCTTAGTTATGATTTCTGTTCAGGCTATCCGTGGATGAAAAAGTTGTTTTAAAAAACAGCCTGCCTAATGGTTCCCATACAAGGCATTGGTATTCATTTCAAGTCTATGCAGCTTGCATTTCTGTGGTATGGAACTCCTGGAGTGGTAGGACCTGACATTGTGATCTCTGCATCAGAGATGCTTGACTCAACTCCCATAGGTCACTAAGAACACCAAGACAAACGTCTTAGACACTCCACTCAAAAAGCACTGCATGTGTGGGCTGGAAGTGGATGAGCATCTCAAAGGCAGGAAGGATACAGGCCAGAGCCTTACTGCTAGAGGAGTAAAGTTCCAATCTCTGCAGCATTCCTGACAAGCAACAGAAGAGCCAATGCTCCATGGAGTTGTGGCACATCTAACAGGCTTGCAGGTTCCCTGCCAGCGATAATAGAGAACACTTGACCACGCATAAGTGTAAATCCAGAATACTGAGTGACAAGATTATGCAAAGATCAGTATTCTCCATTATCACCTGCAATTGTTACTGCTGAGCATATCTTACAGCTGTCAGTGACATTAATTAGAAAAATTATTAGCACTGAATGCATAACCTCCTTCAAATGTGGAACACTGAGGAA